>NC_074670.1:67808652-68108652 GCF_029448725.1 Salvelinus fontinalis
CTACCATCTACCTACTGTATCTCCCACCACACTATCTATCTACTGTATCTACCACCTTACCATCTACCTACTGTATCTACCACCCTACCATCTACCTACTGTATCTACCACCCTACCACCCTACCATCGACCTACTGTATCTACCACCCTACCACCCCACAATCTACCTACTGTATCTACCACCCTACCATCTCCCTACTGTATCTACCACCCTACCATCTCCCTACTGTATCTACCACCCTACCATCTACCTACTGTATCTACCAGCCTACCATCTACCTACTATATCTACCACCCGACCATCTACCTACTGTATCTACCACCCCACCATCTACCTACTGTATCTACCACCTTACCATCTACCTACTGTATCTACCACCCTACCATCTACCACTCTACTATCTACCTACTGTATCTACCACCCTACCATCTACCTAATGTATCTACCACTCTACCATCTACCTACTGTATCTACCTCTACCATCTACCTACTGTATCTACCAGCCTACCATCTACCTACTGTATCTACCACCCTACCATCTACCTAGTGTATCTACCACCCTACCATCTACCTACTGTATCTACCACCCTACCATCTACCTACTGTATCTACCTCTACCATTTACCTACTGTATCTACCAGCCTAGCATCTACCTACTGTATCTACCACCCTACCATCTACCTACTGTATCTACCACCCTACCATCTACCTACTGTATCTACCACCCAACCATCTACCTACTGTATCTACCAGCATACCATCTACCTACTGTATCTACCACCCTACCATCTACCTACTGTATCTACCACCTTAACATCTACCTACTGTATCTACCACCCTACCACCCTACCATCTACCTACTGTATCTCCCACCACACCATCTACCCACTGTATCTACCACCTTACCATCTACCTACTGTATCTACCACCCTACCACCCTACCATCTATCTACAGTATCTCCCACCACACTATCTAACTACTGTATCTACCACCTTACCATCTACCTACTGTATCTACCACCCTACCACCCTACCATCTACCTTCTGTATCTACCACCCTACCACCCCAGCATCTACCTACTGTATCTACCACCCTACCATCTCCCTACTGTATCTACCACCCTACCATCTCCCTACTGTATCTACCACCCTACCATCTACCTACTGTATCTACCAGCCTACAATCTACCTACTGTATCTACCACCCTACCATCTACCTACTGTATCTACCACCCTACCATCTACCTACTGTATCTACCACCCCACCATCTACCTACTGTATCTACCACCTTACCATCTACCTACTGTATCTACCACCCTACCATCTACCACTCTACTATCTCTCTACTGTATCTACCACCCTACCATCTACCTAATGTATCTACCACCCTACCATCTACCTACTGTATCTACCTCTACCATCTACCTACTGTATCTACCAGCCTACCATCTACCTACTGTATCTACCACCCTACCATCTACCTAGTGTATCTACCACCCTACCATCTACCTACTGTATCTACCACCCTACCATCTACCTACTGTATCTACCTCTACCATCTACCTACTGTATCTACCAGCCTACCATCTACCTACTGTATCTACCACCCTACTTTCTACCTAGTGTATCTACCACCCTACCATCTACCTACTGTATCTACCAGCCTACCATCTACCTACTGTATCTACCACCCAACCATCTACCTACTGTATCTACCACCCTACCATCTACCTACTGTATCTACCACCCTACCATCTACATACTGTATCTACCACCCTACCACCCTACCATCTACCTACTGTATCTACCACCCTACCACCCTACCATAAGCCTACTGTATCTACCACCCTACCATCTACCACTCTACTATCTACCACCTTACCATCTCCCTACTGTATCTACCACCACACCATCTACCTACTGTATCTACCACCCTACCATCTAACTACTGTATCTACCACCCTACCATCTACCTACTGTATCTTCCACCCTACCATCTACCTACTGTATCTACCACCCTACCATCTACCTACTGCATCTACCACCCTACCATCTACCTACTGTATCTACCACCCTACCATCTACCTACTGCATCTACCACCCTACCATCTCCCTACTGTATATACCACCCTACCATCTACTACTCTACTATCTACCTACTGTATCTACCACCCTACCATCTACCTACTGTATCTACCAGCCTACCATCTACCTACTGTATCTACCACCTTACCATCTACCTACTGTATCTACCACCCTACCATCTACCTACTGTATCTACCTCTCTACCATCTCCCTACTGTATCTACCAGCCTACCATCTACCTACTGTATCTACAACCCTACCATCTACCTACTTTATGTACCACCCTACCATCTACCTACTGTATCTACCACCCTATCATCTACATACTGTATCTACCACCCTACCACCCTACCATCTACCTACTGTATCTACCACCCTACCACCCTACCATCAGCCTACTGTATCTACCACCCTACCATCTACCACTCTACTATCTACCACCTTACCATCTCCCTACTGTATCTACCACCACACCATCTACCTACTGTATCTACCACCCTACCATCTAACTACTGTATCTACCACCCTACCATCTACCTACTGTATCTTCCACCCTACCATCTACCTACTGTATCTACCACCCTACCATCTACCTACTGCATCTACCACCCTACCATCTACCTACTGTATCTACCACCCTACCATCTACCTACTGCATCTACCACCCTACCATCTCCCTACTGTATATACCACCCTACCATCTACTACTCTACTATCTACCTACTGTATCTACCACCCTACCATCTACCTACTGTATCTACCAGCCTACCATCTACCTACTGTATCTACCACCTTACCATCTACCTACTGTATCTACCACCCTACCATCTACCTACTGTATCTACCACCTTGCCATCTACCTACTGTATCTACCACCCTACAATCTACCTACAGTATCTACCTCTCTACCATCTCCCTACTGTATCTACCACCTTACCATCAACCTACTGTATCTACAACCCTACCATCTACCTACTTTATGTACCACCCTACCATCTACCTACTGTATCTACCACCCTATCATCTACCTACTGTATCTACCACCCTACCATCTACCTACTGTATCTACCTACTGTATCTACCACCCTACCATCTACCTACTGTATCTACCACTATACCATCTACCAGTCTACCATCTCCCTACTGTATCTACCACCCAATCATCTACCTACTGTATCTACCACCCTACCATCTACCTACTGTATCTACCACCCTACCATCTCTCTACTGTATCTACCACCCTACCATCTACCTACTGTATCTACCAGCCTACCATCTACCTACTGTATCTAACACCCTACCATCTAACTACTGTATCTACCAACCTACCATCTACCTACTGTATCTACCACTCTACTATCTACCTACTGTATCTACCACGCTACCATCTACCTACTGTATCTACCAGCCTACCATCTACCTACTGTATCTAACACCCTACCATCTAACTACTGTATCTACCACCCTACCATCTACCTACTGTATCTACCACTCTACTATCTACCTACTGTATCTACCACCCTACCATCTCCCTACTGTATCTACCACCCTACCATCTACCTACTGTATCTACCAGCCTACCATCTACCTACTGTATCTACCACCCTGCCATCTACCTACTGTATCTACCACCTTACCATCTACCTACTGTATCTACCACCTTGCCATCTACCTACTGTATCTACCACCCTACCATCTACCTACTGTATCTACCACCTTACCATCTACCTACTGTATCTACCACCCTACCATCTACCTACTGTATCTACCACCCTACCATCTACCTACTGTATCTACCACCCTACCATCTACCTACTGTATCTACCACCCTACCATCTCTCTACTGTATCTACCACCCTACCATCTACCTTCTGTATCTACCAGCCTACCATCTACCTACTGTATCTAACACCCTACCATCTAACTACTGTATCTACCAACCTACCATCTACCTACTGTATCTACCACTCTACTATCTACCTACTGTATCTACCACCCTACCATCTCCCTACTGTATCTACCACCTTACCATCTACCTACTGTATCTACCACCCTACCATCTACCACTCTACTATCTACCACCTTACCATCTAACTACTGTATCTATCACCCTACCATCTACCTACTGTATCTACCACCACACCATCTACCTACTGTATCTACCACCCTACCATCTACCTACTGTATCTACCACCTTACCATCTAACTACTGTATCTCCCACCACACCATCTACCTACTGTATCTACCACCTTAACATCTACCTACTGTATCTACCACCCTACCACCCTACCATCTACCTACTGTATCTCCCATCACACCATCTACCTACTGTATCTACCACCTTACCATCTACCTACTGTATCTACCACCCTACCACCCTACCATCTACCTACTGTATCTCCCACCACACTATCTATCTACTGTATCTACCACCTTACCATCTACCTACTGTATCTACCACCCTACCATCTACCTACTGTATCTACCACCCTACCACCCTACCATCTACCTACTGTATCTACAACCCTACCACCCCACCATCTACCTACTGTATCTACCACCCTACCATCTCCCTACTGTATCTACCACCCTACCATCTCCCTACTGTATCTACCACCCTACCATCTACCTACTGTATCTACCAGCCTACCATCTACCTACTATATCTACCACCCGACCATCTACCTACTGTATCTACCACCCCACCATCTACCTACTGTATCTAGCACCTTACCATCTACCTACTGTATCTACCACCCTACCATCTACCACTCTACTATCTACCTACTGTATCTACCACCCTACCATCTACCTAATGTATCTACCACCCTACCATCTACCTACTGTATCTACCTCTACCATCTACCTACTGTATCTACCAGCCTACCATCTACCTACTGTATCTACCACCCTACCATCTACCTAGTGTATCTACCACCCTACCATCTACCTACTGTATCTACCACCCTACCATCTACCTACTGTATCTACCTCTACCATTTACCTACTGTATCTACCAGCCTAGCATCTACCTACTGTATCTACCACCCTACCATCTACCTAGTGTATCTACCACCCTACCATCTACCTACTGTATCTACCACCCTACCATCTACCTACTGTATCTACCACCCAACCATCTACCTACTGTATCTACCAGCCTACCATCTACCTACTGTATCTACCACCCTACCATCTACCTACTGTATCTACCACCTTAACATCTACCTACTGTATCTACCACCCTACCACCCTACCATCTACCTACTGTATCTCCCACCACACCATCTACCCACTGTATCTACCACCTTACCATCTACCTACTGTATCTACCACCCTACCACCCTACCATCTACCTTCTGTATCTACCACCCTACCACCCCAGCATCTACCTACTGTATCTACCACCCTACCATCTCCCTACTGTATCTACCACCCTACCATCTCCCTACTGTATCTACCACCCTACCATCTACCTACTGTATCTACCAGCCTACAATCTACCTACTGTATCTACCACCCTACCATCTACCTACTGTATCTACCACCCTACCATCTACCTACTGTATCTACCACCCCACCATCTACCTACTGTATCTACCACCTTACCATCTACCTACTGTATCTACCACCCTACCATCTACCACTCTACTATCTCTCTACTGTATCTACCACCCTACCATCTACCTAATGTATCTACCACCCTACCATCTACCTACTGTATCTACCTCTACCATCTACCTACTGTATCTACCAGCCTACCATCTACCTACTGTATCTACCACCCTACCATCTACCTAGTGTATCTACCACCCTACCATCTACCTACTGTATCTACCACCCTACCATCTACCTACTGTATCTACCTCTACCATCTACCTACTGTATCTACCAGCCTACCATCTACCTACTGTATCTACCACCCTACTTTCTACCTAGTGTATCTACCACCCTACCATCTACCTACTGTATCTACCACCCTACCATCTACCTACTGTATCTACCACCCAACCATCTACCTACTGTATCTACCACCCTACCATCTACCTACTGTATCTACCACCCTACCATCTACATACTGTATCTACCACCCTACCACCCTACCATCTACCTACTGTATCTACCACCCTACCACCCTACCATCAGCCTACTGTATCTACCACCCTACCATCTACCACTCTACTATCTACCACCTTACCATCTCCCTACTGTATCTACCACCACACCATCTACCTACTGTATCTACCACCCTACCATCTAACTACTGTATCTACCACCCTACCATCTACCTACTGTATCTTCCACCCTACCATCTACCTACTGTATCTACCACCCTACCATCTACCTACTGCATCTACCACCCTACCATCTACCTACTGTATCTACCACCCTACCATCTACCTACTGCATCTACCACCCTACCATCTCCCTACTGTATATACCACCCTACCATCTACTACTCTACTATCTACCTACTGTATCTACCACCCTACCATCTACCTACTGTATCTACCAGCCTACCATCTACCTACTGTATCTACCACCTTACCATCTACCTACTGTATCTACCACCCTACCATCTACCTACTGTATCTACCTCTCTACCATCTCCCTACTGTATCTACCAGCCTACCATCTACCTACTGTATCTACAACCCTACCATCTACCTACTTTATGTACCACCCTACCATCTACCTACTGTATCTACCACCCTATCATCTACATACTGTATCTACCACCCTACCACCCTACCATCTACCTACTGTATCTACCACCCTACCACCCTACCATCAGCCTACTGTATCTACCACCCTACCATCTACCACTCTACTATCTACCACCTTACCATCTCCCTACTGTATCTACCACCACACCATCTACCTACTGTATCTACCACCCTACCATCTACCTACTGTATCTACCACCCTACCACCCTACCATCTACCTTCTGTATCTACCACCCTACCACCCCAGCATCTACCTACTGTATCTACCACCCTACCATCTCCCTACTGTATCTACCACCCTACCATCTCCCTACTGTATCTACCACCCTACCATCTACCTACTGTATCTACCAGCCTACAATCTACCTACTGTATCTACCACCCTACCATCTACCTACTGTATCTACCACCCTACCATCTACCTACTGTATCTACCACCCCACCATCTACCTACTGTATCTACCACCTTACCATCTACCTACTGTATCTACCACCCTACCATCTACCACTCTACTATCTCTCTACTGTATCTACCACCCTACCATCTACCTAATGTATCTACCACCCTACCATCTACCTACTGTATCTACCTCTACCATCTACCTACTGTATCTACCAGCCTACCATCTACCTACTGTATCTACCACCCTACCATCTACCTAGTGTATCTACCACCCTACCATCTACCTACTGTATCTACCACCCTACCATCTACCTACTGTATCTACCTCTACCATCTACCTACTGTATCTACCAGCCTACCATCTACCTACTGTATCTACCACCCTACTTTCTACCTAGTGTATCTACCACCCTACCATCTACCTACTGTATCTACCAGCCTACCATCTACCTACTGTATCTACCACCCAACCATCTACCTACTGTATCTACCACCCTACCATCTACCTACTGTATCTACCACCCTACCATCTACATACTGTATCTACCACCCTACCACCCTACCATCTACCTACTGTATCTACCACCCTACCACCCTACCATAAGCCTACTGTATCTACCACCCTACCATCTACCACTCTACTATCTACCACCTTACCATCTCCCTACTGTATCTACCACCACACCATCTACCTACTGTATCTACCACCCTACCATCTAACTACTGTATCTACCACCCTACCATCTACCTACTGTATCTTCCACCCTACCATCTACCTACTGTATCTACCACCCTACCATCTACCTACTGCATCTACCACCCTACCATCTACCTACTGTATCTACCACCCTACCATCTACCTACTGCATCTACCACCCTACCATCTCCCTACTGTATATACCACCCTACCATCTACTACTCTACTATCTACCTACTGTATCTACCACCCTACCATCTACCTACTGTATCTACCAGCCTACCATCTACCTACTGTATCTACCACCTTACCATCTACCTACTGTATCTACCACCCTACCATCTACCTACTGTATCTACCTCTCTACCATCTCCCTACTGTATCTACCAGCCTACCATCTACCTACTGTATCTACAACCCTACCATCTACCTACTTTATGTACCACCCTACCATCTACCTACTGTATCTACCACCCTATCATCTACATACTGTATCTACCACCCTACCACCCTACCATCTACCTACTGTATCTACCACCCTACCACCCTACCATCAGCCTACTGTATCTACCACCCTACCATCTACCACTCTACTATCTACCACCTTACCATCTCCCTACTGTATCTACCACCACACCATCTACCTACTGTATCTACCACCCTACCATCTAACTACTGTATCTACCACCCTACCATCTACCTACTGTATCTTCCACCCTACCATCTACCTACTGTATCTACCACCCTACCATCTACCTACTGCATCTACCACCCTACCATCTACCTACTGTATCTACCACCCTACCATCTACCTACTGCATCTACCACCCTACCATCTCCCTACTGTATATACCACCCTACCATCTACTACTCTACTATCTACCTACTGTATCTACCACCCTACCATCTACCTACTGTATCTACCAGCCTACCATCTACCTACTGTATCTACCACCTTACCATCTACCTACTGTATCTACCACCCTACCATCTACCTACTGTATCTACCACCTTGCCATCTACCTACTGTATCTACCACCCTACAATCTACCTACAGTATCTACCTCTCTACCATCTCCCTACTGTATCTACCACCTTACCATCAACCTACTGTATCTACAACCCTACCATCTACCTACTTTATGTACCACCCTACCATCTACCTACTGTATCTACCACCCTATCATCTACCTACTGTATCTACCACCCTACCATCTACCTACTGTATCTACCTACTGTATCTACCACCCTACCATCTACCTACTGTATCTACCACTATACCATCTACCAGTCTACCATCTCCCTACTGTATCTACCACCTTACCATCTACCTACTTTATGTACCACCTTACCATCTCCCTACTGTATCTACCACCCTACCATCTACCTACTGTATCTACCACCCTACCATCTACCTACTGTATCTACCACCCTACCATCTACCTACTGTATCTACCACCTTACCATCTACCTACTGTATCTACCACCCTACCATCTACCTACTGTATCTACCACCCTACCATCTACCTACTGTATCTACCACCCTACCATCTACCTACTGTATCTACCACCTTACCATCTACCTACTGTATCTACCACCCCACCATCTAACTACTGTATCTACCACCCTACCATCTACCTACTGTATCTACCACCCTACCATCTACCTACTGTATCTACCACCTTACCATCTACCTACTGTATCTACCACCCTACCATCTATCTACTGTATCTACCAGCCTACCATCTACCTACTGTATCTACCACTCTACCATCTACCTACTGTATCTACCACCTTACCCTCTACCTACTTTATCTACCACCCTACCATCTACCTACTGTATCTACCACCCTACCATCTACCTACTGTATCTACCACCCTACCATCTCTCTACTGTATCTACCACCCTACCGTCTCCCTACTGTATCTACCACCCTACCATCTACCTACTGTATCTACCACCCCACCATCTACCTACTGTATCTACCACCCTACCATCTCCCTACTGTATCTACCACCCAACCATCTACCTACTGTATCTACCACCCTACCATCTACCTACTGTATCTACCACCCTACCATCTCTCTACTGTATCTACCACCCTACCATCTACCTACTGTATCTACCAGCCTACCATCTACCTACTGTATCTAACACCCTACCATCTAACTACTGTATCTACCAACCTACCATCTACCTACTGTATCTACCACTCTACTATCTACCTACTGTATCTACCACGCTACCATCTACCTACTGTATCTACCAGCCTACCATCTACCTACTGTATCTAACACCCTACCATCTAACTACTGTATCTACCACCCTACCATCTACCTACTGTATCTACCACTCTACTATCTACCTACTGTATCTACCACCCTACCATCTCCCTACTGTATCTACCACCCTACCATCTACCTACTGTATCTACCAGCCTACCATCTACCTACTGTATCTACCACCCTGCCATCTACCTACTGTATCTACCACCTTACCATCTACCTACTGTATCTACCACCTTGCCATCTACCTACTGTATCTACCACCCTACCATCTACCTACTGTATCTACCACCTTACCATCTACCTACTGTATCTACCACCCTACCATCTACCTACTGTATCTACCACCCTACCATCTACCTACTGTATCTACCACCCTACCATCTACCTACTGTATCTACCACCCTACCATCTCTCTACTGTATCTACCACCCTACCATCTACCTTCTGTATCTACCAGCCTACCATCTACCTACTGTATCTAACACCCTACCATCTAACTACTGTATCTACCAACCTACCATCTACCTACTGTATCTACCACTCTACTATCTACCTACTGTATCTACCACCCTACCATCTCCCTACTGTATCTACCACCTTACCATCTACCTACTGTATCTACCACCCTACCATCTACCACTCTACTATCTACCACCTTACCATCTAACTACTGTATCTATCACCCTACCATCTACCTACTGTATCTACCACCACACCATCTACCTACTGTATCTACCACCCTACCATCTACCTACTGTATCTACCACCTTACCATCTAACTACTGTATCTCCCACCACACCATCTACCTACTGTATCTACCACCTTAACATCTACCTACTGTATCTACCACCCTACCACCCTACCATCTACCTACTGTATCTCCCATCACACCATCTACCTACTGTATCTACCACCTTACCATCTACCTACTGTATCTACCACCCTACCACCCTACCATCTACCTACTGTATCTCCCACCACACTATCTATCTACTGTATCTACCACCTTACCATCTACCTACTGTATCTACCACCCTACCATCTACCTACTGTATCTACCACCCTACCACCCTACCATCTACCTACTGTATCTACAACCCTACCACCCCACCATCTACCTACTGTATCTACCACCCTACCATCTCCCTACTGTATCTACCACCCTACCATCTCCCTACTGTATCTACCACCCTACCATCTACCTACTGTATCTACCAGCCTACCATCTACCTACTATATCTACCACCCGACCATCTACCTACTGTATCTACCACCCCACCATCTACCTACTGTATCTACCACCTTACCATCTACCTACTGTATCTACCACCCTACCATCTACCACTCTACTATCTACCTACTGTATCTACCACCCTACCATCTACCTAATGTATCTACCACCCTACCATCTACCTACTGTATCTACCTCTACCATCTACCTACTGTATCTACCAGCCTACCATCTACCTACTGTATCTACCACCCTACCATCTACCTAGTGTATCTACCACCCTACCATCTACCTACTGTATCTACCACCCTACCATCTACCTACTGTATCTACCTCTACCATTTACCTACTGTATCTACCAGCCTAGCATCTACCTACTGTATCTACCACCCTACCATCTACCTAGTGTATCTACCACCCTACCATCTACCTACTGTATCTACCACCCTACCATCTACCTACTGTATCTACCACCCAACCATCTACCTACTGTATCTACCAGCCTACCATCTACCTACTGTATCTACCACCCTACCATCTACCTACTGTATCTACCACCTTAACATCTACCTACTGTATCTACCACCCTACCACCCTACCATCTACCTACTGTATCTCCCACCACACCATCTACCCACTGTATCTACCACCTTACCATCGACCTACTGTATCTACCACCCTACCACCCTACCATCTATCTACTGTATCTCCCACCACACTATCTACCTACTGTATCTATCACCTTACCATCTACCTACTGTATCTACCACCCTACCACCCTACCATCTACCTTCTGTATCTACCACCCTACCACCCCAGCATCTACCTACTGTATCTACCACCCTACCATCTCCCTACTGTATCTACCACCCTACCATCTCCCTACTGTATCTACCACCCTACCATCTACCTACTGTATCTACCAGCCTACAATCTACCTACTGTATCTACCACCCTACCATCTAACTACTGTATCTACCACCCTACCATCTACCTACTGTATCTACCACCCCACCATCTACCTACTGTATCTACCACCTTACCATCTACCTACTGTATCTACCACCCTACCATCTACCTACTGTATCTACCACCCCACCATCTACCTACTGTATCTACCACCTTACCATCTACCTACTGTATCTACCACCCTACCATCTACCTAATGTATCTACCACCCAACCATCTACCTACTGTATCTACCTCTACCATCTACCTACTGTATCTACCAGCCTACCATCTACCTACTGTAACTACCACCCTACCATCTACCTACTGTATCTACCACCCTACCATCTACCTACTGTATCTACCACCCTACCATCTACCTACTGTATCTACCTCTACCATCTACCTACTGTATCTACCAGCCTACCATCTACCTACTGTATCTACCACCCTACCATCTACCTAGTGTATCTACCACCCTACCATCTACCTACTGTATCTACCAGCCTACCATCTACCTACTGTATCTACCACCCAACCATCTACCTACTGTATCTACCACCCTACCATCTACCTACTGTATCTACCACCCTACCATCTACATACTGTATCTACCACCCTACCACCCTACCATCTACCTACTGTATCTACCACCCTACCACCCTACCATCTACCACTCTACTATCTACCACCTTACCATCTCCCTACTGTATCTACCACCACACCATCTACCTACTGTATCTACCACCCTACCATCTAACTACTGTATCTACCACCCTACCATCTACCTACTGTATCTTCCACCCTACCATCTACCTACTGTATCTACCACCCTACCATCTAACTACTGCATCTACCACCCTACCATCTACCTACTGTATCTACCACCCTACCATCTACCTACTGCATCTACCACCCTACCATCTCCCTACTGTATATACCACCCTACCATCTACCTACTGTATCTACCAGCCTACCATCTACCTACTGTATCTACCACCCTACCATCTACCTACTGTATCTACCTACTGTATCTACCACCTTGCCATCTACCTACTGTATCTACCACCCTACAATCTACCTACAGTATCTACCTCTCTACCATCTACCTACTGTATCTACCACCTTATCATCTACCTACTGTATCTACCACCCTACCATCTTCCTACTGTATCTACCTACTGTATCTACCACCCTACCATCTACCTACTGTATCTACCACTCTACCATCTACCACTCTACCATCTCCCTACTGATCTACCACCTTACCATCTACCTACTTTATGTACCACCTTACCATCTACATACTGTATCTACCACCCTACCATCTACCTACTGTATCTACCACCCTACCATCTACCTACTGTATCTACCACCTTACCATCTGCCTACTGTATCTACCACCCTACCATATACCTACTGTATCTACCAGCCTACCATCTACCTACTGTATCTACCACCCTACCATCTACCTACTGTTTCTACCACCTTACCATCTACCTACTGTATCTACCACCCTACCATCTACCTACTGTATCTACCAGCCTACCATCTACCTACTGTATCTACCACTCTACCATCTACCTACTGTATCTACCACCTTACCCTCTACCTACTTTATCTACCACCCTACCATCTACCTACTGTATCTACCACCCTACCATCTACCTACTGTATCTACCACCCTACCATCTCTCTACTGTATCTACCACCCTACCGTCTCCCTACTGTATCTACCACCCTACCATCTACCTACTGTATCTACCACCCTACCATCTACCTACTGTATCTACCACCCTACCATCTCCCTACTGTATCTACCACCCAACCATCTACCTACTGTATCTACCACCCTACCATCTACCTACTGTATCTACCACCCTACCATCTCTCTACTGTATCTACCACCCTACCATCTACCTACTGTATCTACCAGCCTACCATCTACCTACTGTATCTAACACCCTACCATCTAACTACTGTATCTACCAACCTACCATCTACCTACTGTATCTACCACTCTACTATCTACCTACTGTATCTACCACCCTACCATCTACCTACTGTATCTACCAGCCTACCATCTACCTACTGTATCTAACACCCTACCATCTAACTACTGTATCTACCACCCTACCATCTACTTACTGTATCTACCACTCTACTATCTACCTACTGTATCTACCACCCTACCATCTCCCTACTGTATCTAACACCCTACCATCTACCTACTGTATCTACCAGCCTACCATCTACCTACTGTATCTACCACCCTACCATCTACCTACTGTATCTACCACCTTACCATCTACCTACTGTATCTACCACCTTGCCATCTACCTACTGTATCTACCACCCTACCATTTACCTACTGTATCTACCACCTTACCATCTACCTACTGTATCTACCACCCTACCATCTACCTACTGTATCTACCACCCTACCATCTACCTACTGTATCTACCACCCTACCATCTACCTACTGTATCTACCACCCTACCATCTCTCTACTGTATCTACCACCCTACCATCTACCTACTGTATCTACCAGCCTACCATCTACCTACTGTATCTAACACCCTACCATCCAACTACTGTATCTACCAACCTACCATCTACCTACTGTATCTACCACTCTACTATCTACCTACTGTATCTACCACTCTACCATCTCCCTACTGTATCTACCACCCTACCATCTACCTACTGTATCTACCACCCTACTATCTACCTACTGTATCTACCACCCTACCATCTACCTACTGTATCTACCACCCTACCATCTACCTACTGTATCTACCACCCTACCATCTACCTACTGTATCTACCACCCTACCATCTACCTACTGTATCTACCACCTTACCATCTACCTACTGTATCTACCACCATACCATCTACCTACTGTATCTACCCACCTACCATCTCCCTACTGTATCTACCACACTACCATCTCCCTACTGTATCTACCACCCTACCATCTACCTACTGTATCTACCACCTTACCATCTACCTACTGCATCTACCACCCTACCATCTACCTACTGTATCTACCACCCTACCATCTACCTACTGTATCTACCACCTTACCATCTACCTACTGTATCTACCAGCCTACCATCTACCTACTGTATCTACCACCCTACCATCTACCTACTGTATCTACCACCTTACCATCTACCTACTGTATCTACCACCTTGCCATCTACCTACTGTATCTACCACCCTACCATCTACCTACTGTATCTACCACCTTACCATCTACCTACTGTATCTACCACCCTACCATCTACCTACTGTATCTACCACCTTACCATCTACGTACTGTATCTACCACCCTACCATCTCCCTACTGTATCTACCACCCTACCATCTACCTACTGTATCTACCAGCCTACCATCTACCTACTGTATCTACCACCCTACCATCTACCTACTGTATCTACCACCTTACCATCTACCTACTGTATCTACCACCTTGCCATCTACCTACTGTATCTACCACCCTACCATCTACCTACTGTATCTACCACCTTACCATCTACCAACCTACCATCTACCTACTGTATCTACCACCCTACCATCTACCTACTGTATCTACCACCCTACCATCTACCTACTGTATCTACCACCCTACCATCTACCTACTGTATCTACCACCTTACCATCTACCTACTGTATCTACCACCATACCATCTACCTACTGTATCTACCCACCTACCATCTCCCTACTGTATCTACCACACTACCATCTCCCTACTGTATCTACCACCCTACCATCTACCTACTGTATCTACCACCTTACCATCTACCTACTGCATCTACCACCCTACCATCTACCTACTGTATCTACCACCCTACCATCTACCTACTGTATCTACCACCTTACCATCTACCTACTGTATCTACCAGCCTACCATCTACCTACTGTATCTACCACCCTACCATCTACCTACTGTATCTACCACCTTACCATCTACCTACTGTATCTACCACCTTGCCATCTACCTACTGTATCTACCACCCTACCATCTACCTACTGTATCTACCACCTTACCATCTACCTACTGTATCTACCACCCTACCATCTACCTACTGTATCTACCACCTTACCATCTACGTACTGTATCTACCACCCTACCATCTCCCTACTGTATCTACCACCCTACCATCTACCTACTGTATCTACCAGCCTACCATCTACCTACTGTATCTACCACCCTACCATCTACCTACTGTATCTACCACCTTACCATCTACCTACTGTATCTACCACCTTGCCATCTACCTACTGTATCTACCACCCTACCATCTACCTACTGTATCTACCACCTTACCATCTACCAACCTACCATCTACCTACTGTATCTACCACCCTACCATCTACCAATCTACTATCTACCTACTGTATCTATCACCCTACCATCTCCCTACTGTATCTACCACCCTACCATCTACCTACTGTATCTACCACCCTACCATCTACCTACTGTATCTACCACCCTACCATCTACCTACTGTATCTACCACCCTACCATCTACCTTCTGTATCTACCACCCTACCATCTAACTACTGTATCTACCACCCTACCATCTACCTACTGTATCTACCACCCTACCATCTCCCTACTGTATCTACCACCACACCATCTACCTACTGTATCTATCACCCTACCATCTACCTACTGTATCTACCACCTTACCATCTACCTACTGTATCTACCACCCTACCATCTACCTACTGTATCTACCACCCTACCATCTACCTACTGTATCTACCACCTTACCATCTACCTACTGCATCTACCACCCTACCATCTACCACCCTACCATCTACCTACTGTATCTACCACCCCACCATCTACCTACTGTATCTACCACCTTACCATCTACCTACTGTATCTACCACCCTACCATCTACCACCCCACCATCTACCTACTGTATCTACCACCACACCATCTACCTACTCTATCTACCACTTTACCATCTACCTACTGTATCTACCACCTTACCATCTACCTACTGTATCTACCACCTTACCATCTACCTACTGTATCTACCACCCTACCATCTTACTACTCTATCTACCACCCTACCATCTACCTACTGTATCTACCACCCTACCATCTACCTACTGTATCTACCACCTTACCATCTACCTACTGTATCTACCACCCTACCATCTACCACCCTACCATCTACCTACTGTATCTACCACCCCACCATCTACCTACTGTATCTACCACCTTACCATCTACCTACTGTATCTACCACCCTACCATCTACCACACCACCATCTACCTACTGTATTTACCACCCTACCATCTACCTACTGTATCTACCACCCTACCATCTCCCTACTGTATCTACCACCCTACCATCTACCTACTGTATCTATCACCCTACCATCTACCTACTGTATCTACCACCTTACCATCTACCTACTGTATCTACCACCCTACCATCTACCTACTGTATCTACCACCCTACCATCTACCTACTGTATCTACCACCTTACCATCTACCTACTGCATCTACCACCCTACCATCTACCTACTGTATCTACCACACTACCATCTACCTAATGCATCTACCACCCTACCATCTCCCTACTGTATATACCACCCTACCATCTACCACTCTACTATCTACCTACTGTATCTACCACCCTACCATATACCTACTGTATCTACCAGCCTACCATCTACCTACTGTATCTACCACCTTACCATCTACCTACTGTATCTACCACCCTAACATCTACCTACTGTATCTACCACCTTGCCATCTACCTACTGTATCTACCACCCTACAATCTACCTACAGTATCTACCTCTCTACCATCTCCCTACTGTATCTACCAGCCTACCATCTACCTACTGTATCTACAACCCTACCATCTACCTACTTTATGTACCACCCTACCATCTACCTACTGTATCTACCACCCTATCATCTACCTACTGTATCTACCACCCTACCATCTACCTACTGTATCTACCACTCTACCATCTACCACTCTACCATCTCCCTACTGTATCTACCACCCTACCATCTACCTACTGTATCTACCTCTACCATCTACCTACTGTATCTACCACCTTGCCATCTACCTACTGTATCTACCACCCTACCATCTACCTACTGTATCTACCACCTTACCATCTACCTAGTGTATCTACCACCACACCATCTACCTACTGTATCTACCACCTTACCATCTACCTACTGTATCTACCACCTTACCATCTACCTACTGTATCTACCACCCTACCATCTACCACCCTACCATCTACCTACTGTATCTACCACCTTACCATCTACCTACTGTATCTACCACCCTACCATCTACCTACTGTATCTACCACCTTACCATCTACCTACTGTATTACCACCCTACCATCTACCACCCTACCATCTACCTACTGTATCTACCACCCCACCATCTACCTACTGTATCTACCACCTTACCATCTACCTACTGTATCTAACACCACACCATCTGCCTACTGTATCTACCACCTTACCATCTACCTACTGTATCTACCACCTTCCCATCTATCTACTGTATCTACCACCCTACAATCTACCTACAGTATCTACCTCTCTACCATCTCCCTACTGTATCTACCAGCCTACCATCTACCAACTGTATCTACAACCCTACCATCTACCTACTTTATGTACCACCCTACCATCTACCTACTGTATCTACCACCCTATCATCTACCTACTGTATCTACCACCCTACCATCTACCTGCTGTATCTACCACTCTACCATCTACCACTCTACCATCTCCCTACTGTATCTACCACCCTACCATCTACCTACTGTATCTACCTCTACCATCTACCTACTGTATCTACCACCACACCATCTACCTACTGTATCTACCACCCTACCATCTACCTACTGTATCTACCACCTTACCATCTACCTACTGTATCTACCACCTTACCATCTATCTAGTGTATCTACCACCACACCATCTACCTACTGTATCTACCACCTTACCATCTACCTACTGTATCTACCACCCTACCATCTACCTACTGTATCTACCACCTTACCATCTACCTACTGTATCTACCACCCTACCATCTACCACCCTACCATCTACCTACTGTATCTACCACCCCACCATCTACCTACTGTATCTACCACCTTACCATCTACCTACTGTATCTACCACCCTACGATCTACCACCCCACCATCTACCTACTGTATCTACCACCACACCATCTACCTACTCTATCTACCACTTTACCATCTACCTAGTGTGTCTACCACCTTACCATCTACCTACTGTATCTACCACCTTACCATCTACCTACTGTATCTACCACCCTACCATCTTACTACTCTATCTACCACCCTACCATCTACCTACTGTATCTACCACCCTACCATCTACCTACTGTATCTACCACCTTACCATCTACCTACTGTATCTACCACCCTACCATCTACCACCCTACCATCTACCTACTGTATCTACCACCCCACCATCTACCTACTGTATCTACCACCTTACCATCTACCTACTGTATCTACCACCCTACCATCTACCACACCACCATCTACCTACTGTATCTACCACCCTACCATCTACCTACTGTATCTACCACCCCACCATCTACCTACTGTATCTACCACCTTACCATCTACCTACTGTATCTACCACCCTACCATCTACCACCCTACCATCTACCTACTGTATCTACCACCCCACCATCTACCTACTGTATCTACCACCTTACCATCTACCTACTGTATCTACCACCCTACCATCTACCACCCTACCATCTACCTACTGTATCTACCACCCCACCATCTACCTACTGTATCTACCACCTTACCATCTACCTACTGTATCTACCACCCTACCATCTACCACACCACCATCTACCTACTGTATCTACCACCCTACCATCTACCTACTGTATCTACCACCCCACCATCTACCTACTGTATATACCACCTTACCATCTACCTACTGTATCTACCACCCTACCATCTACCACCCTACCATCTACCTACTGTATCTACCACCCCACCATCTACCTACTGTATCTACCACCTTACCATCTACCTACTGTATCTACCACCCTACCATCTACCACCCCACCATCTACCTACTGTATCTACCAACCTACCATCTACCACCCTACCATCTACCTACTGTATCTACCACCCTACCATCTACCTACTGTATCTACCAACCTACCATCTACCTACTGTATCTACAACCCTACCATCTAACTACTGTATCTACCACCCTACCATCTCCCTACTGTATCTCCCACCACACCATCTACCTACTGTATCTACCACCTTACCATCTACCTACTGTATCTACCACCCTACCACCCTACCATCTCCCTACTGTATCTACCACCCTATCATGCACCTACTGTATCTACCACTCTAACATCTACCTACTGTATCTACCACCCTACCATCTACCTACTGTATCTACCACCCTACCACCCTACCATCTACCTTCTGTATCTACCACCCTACCATCTACCTACTGTATCTACCACCTTACCATCTACCTACTGTATCTACCAGCCTACCATCTACCTACTGTATCTACCAGACTACCATCTACCTACTGTATCTACCAGCCTACCATCTAACTACTGTATCTACCACCCTACCATCTACCACCCTACCATCTACCTACTTTATCTACCAACCTACTATCTACCTACTGTATCTACCACCCTACCATCTACCTACTGTATCTACCACCCTACCATCTACCTACTGTGTCTACCACCCTACCATCTACCTACTGTATCTACCACCCTAACATCTACCTACTGTATCTACCAACCTACCATCTACCTACTGTATCTACCACACTACCATCTAACTACTGTATCTACCACCCTACCACCTACCTACTGTATCTCCCACCACACCATCTACCTACTGTATCTACCACCTTACCATCTACCTACTGTATCTACCACCCTACCATCTACCTACTGTATCTACCACCCTACCATCTACCTATTGTATCTACCACCCTACCATCTACCTACTGTATCTACCACCCTACCATCTACCTACTGTATCTACCACCCTACCATCTCTTTACTGTATCTACCACCCTACCATCTACCTACTGTATCTACCACCCTACCATCTACCTACTGTATCTACCACCCTACCATCTACCTACTGTATCTACCACCTTACCATCTACCTACTGTATCTACCACCCTACCATCTACCTACTGTGTCTACCACCCTACCATCTACCTACTGCATCTACCACCCTACCATCTACCTACTGTATCTACCACCCTACCATCTACCTACTGTATCTACCACCCTACCATCTACCTACTGTATCTACCACCTTACCATCTACCTACTGTATCTACCACCCTACCATCTACCACCCTACCATCTACCTACTGTATCTACCACCCTACCATCTACCACCCTACCATCTACCTACTGTATCTTCCACCCTACCATCTACCACCCTACCATCTACCTACTGTATCTACCACCCTACCATCTACCTACTGTATCTACCACCTTACCATCTACCTACTGTATCTACCACCCTACCATCTACCACCCTACCATCTACCTACTGTATCTACCACCCTACCATCTACCACCCTACCATCTACCTACTGTATCTACCACCCTACCACCCATCCATCCTTCCAGAGTTTTCCTGCTCTCTTGTGCTTTTGTCCTGCACCCAAAAATAAAATAACAATTATTTTGCAAAGTCTTTTTCTCATTTCTTTATCAGGATATATATTTTTGACTGTAATCTCAAGTTTAGGATGTGCATATCACCCTCCTGTTCTTCATATGTTAGCATTGTCCACATCAGCATGATATAATAGGTCTTTAGGTTTCTTATGTATTTTACATCAAGACCACCCTAGCATCTGTCTACTGCATCTACCACCCTACAATCTACCTATTGTATTTACCACCTTACCATCTCCCTACTGTATCTACCACTCTACTATCTACCTACTGTATCTACCACCCTATTATCTACCTACTGTATCTACCACCCTACCATCTACCTACTGTATCTACCACCCTACCATCTACCTACTGTATCTACCACCCTACCATCTACCTACTGTATCTACCACCCTACCATCTACCTACTGTATCTACCACCCTACCATCTACCTACTGTATCTACCACCCTACCATCTACCTACTGTATCTACCACCCTACCATCTACCTACTGTATCTACCACCCTACCATCTAACTACTGTATCTACCACCCTACCATCTACCTACTGTATCTACCACCCTACCATCTACCTACTGTATCTACCTCTACCATCTACCTACTGTATCTACCACCACACCATCTACCTACTGTATCTACCACCCTACCATCTACCTACTGTATCTACCACCTTACCATCTACCTACTGTATCTACCACCTTACCATCTACCTAGTGTATCTACCACCACACCATCTACCTACTGTATCTACCACCTTACCATCTACCTACTGTATCTACCACCCTACCATCTACCTACTGTATCTACCACCTTACCATCTACCTACTGTATCTACCACCCTACCATCTACCACCCTACCATCTACCTACTGTATCTACCACCCTACCATCTACCTACTGTATCTACCACCCTACCATCTAACTACTGTATCTACCACCCTACCATCTACCTACTGTATCTACCACCTTACCATCTACCTACTGTATCTACCACCTTACCATCTACCTACTGTATCTACCAACCTACCATCTACCTACTGCATCTACCACCCTACCATCTACCTACTGTATCTACCTCTACCATCTACCTACTGTATCTACCACCCTACCATCTACCTACTGTATCTACCACCCTACCATCTACCTACTGTATCTACCACCCTACCATCTACCTACTGTATCTACCACCTTACCATCTACCTACTGTATCTACCACCCTACCATCTACCTACTGTATCTACCAGCTTACCATCTAACTACTGTATCTACCACCCTACCATCTACCTACTGTATCTACAACCCTACCATCTACCACTCTACTATCTACCACCTTACCATCTAACTACTGTATCTATCACCCTACCATCTACCTACTGTATCTACCACCCTACCATCTCCCTACTGTATCTACCACCCTACCATCTACCTACTGTATCTACCACCCTACCATCTACCACTCTACTGTATCTACCACCTTACCATCTAACTACTGTATCTACCACCTTACCATCTAACTACTGTATCTACCACCCTACCATCTACCTACTGTATCTCCCACCACACCATCTACCTACTGTATCTACCACCTTAACATCTACCTACTGTATCTACCACCCTACCACCCTACCATCTACCTACTGTATCTCCCAACACCACAATCTACCTACTGTATCTACCACCTTACCATCTACCTACTGTATCTACCACCCTACCACCCTACCATCTACCTACTGTATCTCCCACCACACTATCTACCTACTGTATCTACCACCTTACCATCTACCTACTGTATCTACCACCCTACCATCTACCTACTGTATCTACCACCCTACCACCCTACCATCTAACTACTGTATCTACCACCCTACCATCTACCTACTGTATCTACCACCCTACCATCTACCTACTGTATCTACCTCTACCATCTACCTACTGTATCTACCACCACACCATCTACCTACTGTATCTACCACCCTACCATCTACCTACTGTATCTACCACCTTACCATCTACCTACTGTATCTACCACCCTACCATCTACCTAGTGTATCTACCACCACACCATCTACCTACTGTATCTACCACCTTACCATCTACCTACTGTATCTACCACCCTACCATCTACCTACTGTATCAACCACCTTACCATCTACCTACTGTATCTACCACCCTACCATCTACCACCCTACCATCTACCTACTGTATCTACCACCTTACCATCTACCTACTGTATCTACCAACCTACCATCTACCTACTGCATCTACCACCCTACCATCTACCTACTGTATCTACCTCTACCATCTACCTACTGTATCTACCACCCTACCATCTACCTACTGTATCTACCACCCTACCATCTACCTACTGTATCTACCACCCTACCATCTACCTACTGTATCTACCACCTTACCATCTACATACTGTATCTACCACCTTACAATCTAACTACTGTATCTACCACCCTACCATCTACCTACTGTATCTACCATCCTACCATCTACCACTCTACTATCTACCACCTTACCATCTAACTACTGTATCTATCACCCTACCATCTACCTACTGTATCAACCACCCTACCATCTCCCTACTGTATCTACCACCCTACCATATACCTACTGTATCTACCACCCTACCATCTACCACTCTACTGTATCTACCACCTTACCATCTAACTACTGTATCTACCACCTTACCATCTAACTACTGTATCTACCACCCTACCATCTACCTACTGTATCTCCCACCACACCATCTACCTACTGTATCTACCACCTTAACATCTACCTACTGTATCTACCACCCTACCACCCTACCATCTACCTACTGTTTCTCCCAACAGCACAATCTACCTACTGTATCTACCACCTTACCATCTACCTACTGTATCTACCACCCTACCACCCTACCATCTACCTACTGTATCTCCCACCACACTATCTACCTACTGTATCTACCACCTTACCATCTACCTACTGTATCTACCACCCTACCATCTACCTACTGTATCTACCACCCTACCACCCTACCATCTACCTACTGTATCTACCACCCTACCACCCCACCATCTACCTACTGTATCTACCACCCTACCATCTCCCTACTGTATCTACCACCCTACCATCTCCCTACTGTATCTACCACCCTACCATCTACCTACTGTATCTACCAGCCTACCATCTACCTACTGTATCTACCACCCTACCATCTACCTACTGTATCTACCACCCTACCATCTACCTACTGTATCTACCACCCCACCATCTACCTACTGTATCTACCACCTTACCATCTACCTACTGTATCTACCACCCTACCATCTACCACTCTACTATCTACCTACTGTATCTACCACTCTACCATCTACCTAATATATCTACCACCCTACCATCTACCTACTGTATCTACCTCTACCATCTACCTACTGTATCTACCAGCCTACCATCTACCTACTGTATCTACCACCCTACCATCTACCTAGTGTATCTACCACCCTACCATCTACCTACTGTATCTACCACCCTACCATCTACCTACTGTATCTACCTCTACCATCTACCACCTTACAATCTACCTACTGTATCTACCACCTTGCCATCTACCTACTGTATCTACCACCCTACCATCTACCTACTGTATCTACCACCCCACCATCTACCTACTGTATCTACCACCTTACCATCTACCTACTGTATCTACCACCCGACCATCTACCACTCTACTATCTACCTACTGTATCTACCACCCTACCATCTACCTAATGTATCTACCACCCTACCATCTACCTACTGTATCTACCTCTACCATCTACCTACTGTATCTACCAGCCTACCATCTACCTACTGTATCTACCACCCTACCATCTACCTAGTGTATCTACCACCCTACCATCTACCTACTGTATCTACCACCCTACCATCTACCTACTGTATCTACCTCTACCATCTACCTACTGTATCTACCAGCCTACCATCTACCTACTGTATCTACCACCCTACCATCTACCTAGTGTATCTACCACCCTACCATCTACCTACTGTATCTACCACCCTACCATCTACCTACTGTATCTACCACCCAACCATCTACCTACTGTATCTACCAGCCTACCATCTACCTACTGTATCTACCACCCTACCATCTACCTACTGTATCTACCACCTTAACATCTACCTACTGTATCTACCACCCTACCACCCTACCATCTACCTACTGTATCTCCCACCACACTATCTACCTACTGTATCTACCACCTTACCATCTACCTACTGTATCTACCACCCTACCACCCTACCATCTACCTACTGTATCTACCACCCTACCACCCCACCATCTACCTACTGTATCTACCACCCTACCATCTCCCTACTGTATCTACCACCCTACCATCTCCCTACTGTATCTACCACCCTACCATCTACCTACTGTATCTACCAGCCTACCATCTACCTACTGTATCTACCACCCTACCATCTACCTACTGTATCTACCACCCTACCATCTACCTACTGTATCTACCACCCCACCATCTACCTACTGTATCTACCACCTTACCATCTACCTACTGTATCTACCACCCTACCATCTAACACTCTACTATCTACCTACTGTGTCTACCACCCTACCATCTACCTAATGTATCTACCACCCTACCATCTACCTACTGTATCTACCTCTACCATCTACCTACTGTATCTACCAGCCTACCATCTACCTACTGTATCTACCACCCTACCATCTACCTAGTGTATCTACCACCCTACCATCTACCTACTGTATCTACCACCCTACCATCTACCTACTGTATCTACCTCTACCATCTACCTACTGTATCTACCAGCCTACCAACTACCTACTGTATCTACCACCCTACCATCTACCTAGTGTATCTACTGCCCTACCATCTACCTACTGTATCTACCACCCTACCATCTACCTACTGTATCTATCACCCAACCATCTACCTACTGTATCTACCACCCTACCATCTACCTACTGTATCTACCACCCTACCATCTACATACTGTATCTACCACCCTACCACCCTACCATCTACCTACTGTATCTACCACCCTACCACCCTACCATCAGCCTACTGTATCTACCACCCTACCATCTACCACTCTACTATCTACCACCTTACCATCTCCCTACTGTATCTACCAGCCTACCATCTACCTACTGTATCTACCACCCTACCATCTACCTACTGTATCTACCACCTTAACATCTACCTACTGTATCTACCACCCTACCACCCTACCATCTACCTACTGTATCTCCCACCACACCATCTACCCACTGTATCTACCACCTTACCATCTACCTACTGTATCTACCACCCTACCACCCTACCATCTACCTACTGTATCTCCCACCACACTATCTACCTACTGTATCTACCACCTTACCATCTACCTACTGTATCTACCACCCTACCACCCTACCATCTACCTACTGTATCTACCACCCTACCACCCCACCATCTACCTACTGTATCTACCACCCTACCATCTCCCTACTGTATCTACCACCCTACCATCTCCCTACTGTATCTACCACCCTACCATCTACCTACTGTATCTACCAGCCTACCATCTACCTACTGTATCTACCACCCTACCATCTACCTACTGTATCTACCACCCTACCATCTACCTACTGTATCTACCACCCCACCATCTACCTACTGTATCTACCACCTTACCATCTACCTACTGTATCTACCACCCTACCATCTAACACTCTACTATCTACCTACTGTGTCTACCACCCTACCATCTACCTAATGTATCTACCACCCTACCATCTACCTACTGTATCTACCTCTACCATCTACCTACTGTATCTACCAGCCTACCATCTACCTACTGTATCTACCACCCTACCATCTACCTAGTGTATCTACCACCCTACCATCTACCTACTGTATCTACCACCCTACCATCTACCTACTGTATCTACCTCTACCATCTACCTACTGTATCTACCAGCCTACCAACTACCTACTGTATCTACCACCCTACCATCTACCTAGTGTATCTACCACCCTACCATCTACCTACTGTATCTACCACCCTACCATCTACCTACTGTATCTATCACCCAACCATCTACCTACTGTATCTACCACCCTACCATCTACCTACTGTATCTACCACCCTACCATCTACATACTGTATCTACCACCCTACCACCCTACCATCTACCTACTGTATCTACCACCCTACCACCCTACCATCAGCCTACTGTATCTACCACCCTACCATCTACCACTCTACTATCTACCACCTTACCATCTCCCTACTGTATCTACCACCACACCATCTACCTACTGTATCTACCACCCTACCATCTAACTACAGTATCTACCACCCTACCATCTACCTACTGTATCTTCCACCCTACCATCTACCTACTGTATCTACCACCCTACCATCTACCTACTGCATCTACCAGCCTACCATCTACCTACTGTATCTACCACCACACCATCTACCTACTGTATCTACCACCCTACCATCAACCTACTGTATCTACCACCTTACCATCTACCTACTGTATCTACCACCCTACCATCTACCTACTGTGTCTACCACCCTACCATCTACCTACTGTATCTACCACCCTACCATCTACCTACTGTATCTACCACCCTACCATCTACCTACTGTATCTACCACCCTACCATCTACCTACTGTATCTACCACCTTACCATCTACCTACTGTATCTACCACCCTACCATCTACCACCCTACCATCTACCTACTGTATCTACCACCCTACCATCTACCACCCTACCATCTACCTACTGTATCTTCCACCCTACCATCTACCACCCTACCATCTACCTACTGTATCTACCACCCTACCATCTACCTACTGTATCTACCACCTTACCATCTACCTACTGTATCTACCACCCTACCATCTACCACCCTACCATCTACCTACTGTATCTACCACCCTACCATCTACCACCCTACCATCTACCTACTGTATCTACCACCCTACCACCCATCCATCCATCCAGAGTTTTCCTGCTCTCTCGTGCTTTTGTCCTGCACCCAAAAATAAAATAACAATTATTTTGCAAAGTCTTTTTCTCATTTCTTTATCAGGATATATATTTTTGACTGTAATCTCAAGTTTAGGATGTGCATATCACCCTCCTGTTCTTCATATGTTAGCATTGTCCACATCAGCATGATATCGCTTGGCATTGTTCTCTTGAACCATGGTGTTGGCTTGTCTCCAGCTGTAGGTTTAGCAATAATACAGGTCAAAGACATCTTTCTGTATCGACTATAGAGTTATGCCAGAGAAACGGCCAGAGAAAGAGCAAGCAGACCTTTGGCCTGAACATGGAGGCTTCACATTTACCCATCTGTTTTATGTAGTACTTCCCTTTCAGCAAGTAGACAGATTATGAGACCCCCATAATTCTTTTGAGAGAGAAGGAAAGCAAGAAAAAGACAGAAAGACAAAAGGGGAGATGTCCATCTGCTGTGCAGTGGAATGGAAAGTACCCACCGTGTAGTAGACCCATGAATGTCAAAATAATATGAAGCAAATATACAGTATTTTTTGAGAGCAACTCCCAGGGTTTTCATAGCCACACAGATTCATCCTGAAGCAGATGTCAGTTGAAGTCATCAGAGAACGTTAGAAGGAGTCAATTACATTTGTGAATAATGCTCATACATAAACATTTGCTCACCGAAAGCAAATTATCATTAGCATGGGATTCAAATAAGCCATAGGTTAATGTATAGGAATTTGTATTCCAAGGTCCCATAAAACTTTATTTATTATTTTAGAAATATATAGCACAAAAGTGAGGTCAAAACTGAAACAAAAAAAAATTAAAATATCTGTAATGACACTTAGCATAATGTTAGAACAATGCTAATGATGAATGACAGATGGGAGAGATCAGTAGATAAAACCAGGGACACTTATAATGTCTAATAATTATTATTCAAAGTAGATTATATTAGTATGTCATATTGTATTGTATTAATGTACAGGCGTATAGATGTAGGATCTAATTGTTACACTCAATGAGGACAAGAGTAAGGAGTCAGGCGCAGAGAGCAAAGGTAATGGGGTAAACCACTTTTTAATGTCCAACCAGAATAACAACTGGTAACGTCAAAAACATTGGCGTAAAACTCCGACTTGAATAAAGTCCAAAACTGGAAAAATAAATCCAGACTGTGGAAAACCCCAATGAAAATAACAACCTCATATACAAACAGAGAGACAATCACCCACAAACAAACAGTGAGAACGCCCTACCTAAATATGACTCTTAATTAGAGGAAAACGCAAACCACCTGCCTCTAATCAAGAGCCATACCAGCCAACCCAAAACCAACATAGAAACAGATAACATAGACTGCCCACCCAAAACACATGCCCTGACCATAAACACATAAAAAACAACATAAAACAGGTCAGGACTGTTACAGAACCCCCCCCCTCAAGGTGCGAACGCCGGGCGCACCAGCACAAAGTCCAGGGGAGGGTCTGGGTGGGCAGTTGACCACGGTGGTGGCTCCGGCTCTGGACGCTGTCCCCACACCACCATAGTCACCCAACGCTTCTGTCTACCCCTCCTAATGACCACCCTAAAACTCACATCCCCTAAATAAACGGCCAGCACCAGGAGAAGGGGCAGCACCGGGACAAGGGGCAGCACCGGGACAAGGGGCAGTACCGGGACAAGGGGCAGTACCGGGACAAGGGGCAGTACCGGGACAAGGGGCAGCACCAGGATAAGGGGCAGCACCAGGATAAAGACCAGCACCGGGACAAGGGGCAGCACCGGGACAAGGGGCAGCACCGGGACAAGGGGCAGCACCGGGACAAGGGGCAGCACCGGGACAAGGGGCAGCACCGGGACAAGGGGCAACACCGGGACAAGGGGCAGGTCCCGGCTGATATACTCTGGCAGATCCTGGCTGAGGGACTCTGGCAGGTCTATGCGGGCTGACGGCTCTCGACGCTCATGGCAGGCTGACGGCTCTCGACGCTCATGGCAGGCTGACGGCTCTCGACGCTCATGGCAGGCTGACGGCTCTCGAAGCTCATGGCAGGCTGACGGCTCTCGACGCTCATGGCAGGCTGCCGGCTCTCGACGCTCCTGGCAGGCTGACGGCTCTCGACGCTCATGGCTCTCTGACGGCTCTGGCTGCTCATGGCTCGCTGGCGGCTCTGGCAGATCCTGTCTGGTTGGCGGCTCTGGCAGATCCTGTCTGGTTGGCGGCTCTGGCAGATCCTGTCTGGTTGGCGGCTCTGGCAGATCCTGTCTGGCTGACGGCTCTAGCGGCTCCTGTCTGGCTGACGGCTCTAGCGGCTCCTGTCTGGCTGACGGCTCTGTAGGCTCATGGCAGACGGGCGGCTTTGCAGGCTCATGGCAGACGGGCGGCTTTGCAGGCTCCTGGCAGACGGATGGCTCAGACGGCGCTGGGGAGACGGATGGCTCAGATGGCGCTGGGGAGACGGATGGCTCAGATGGCGCTGGGGAGACGGATGGCTCTGTAGGGAGGAGAAGGAGAGACAGCCTGGTGCGTGGTCTAGGCACTGGCTGCGCTGGAGAGGAGGAAACAGCTGGAGAGAGAACCCGGAGAGACAGCCTGGTACGGGGGGCTGCAATCGGAGGACTGGTACATGGAGGTGGCACCGGGTCCACCGGACCGTGAAGGAGGACACGTGCTCTTGAGCACCGAGCCTCCCCAACCCCACCAGGTTGAATGGTCCCCGTAGCCCTGCCAGTGCGGCGAGGTGGAATAGCCCGCACTGGGCTATGCAGGCGAACCGGGGACACCACCTGTAAGGCTGGTGCCATGTACGCCGGCCCGAGGAGACGTACTGGAGGCCAGATACGTTGGGCCGGCTTCATGACATCCGGCTCGATGCCCAACCTAGCCCTCCCAGTGCGGCAAGGTGGAATAACCCGCACTGGGCTAAGCACGCGTACTGGGGACACCGTGCGCTTTACCGCATAACACTGTGTCTTACCAGTACGACGCCTTCTACCTCCACGGTAAGCACGGGGAGTTGGCTCGGGTATCCTACCCGGCTTTGCCACACTCCTCGTGTGCCCCCCCCCAAGAAATTTTTTGGTCTGACTCACGGGCTCCCAACCGCGACGTCGCGCTGCCTCCTCATACCAGCGCCTCTCAGCCTTCGCTGCTTCCAGCTCCTCCTTGGGACGGCGATATTCCCCTGGCTGAGCCCAAGGTCCTCTACCGTCCAGGATCTCCTCCCAAGTCCAGGAGTCCTTGTTGCTCTGTAGAGCATTCCCTTGCCGCTTGGTCTTAGTTTGGTGGGTGATTCTGTACACTCAATGAGGACAAGAGTAAGGAGTCAGGCGCAGAGAGCAAAGGTAATGGGGTAAACCACTTTTTAATGTCCAACCAGAATAACAACTGGTAACGTCAAAAACATTGGCGTAAAACTCCGACTTGAATAAAGTCCAAACTGGAAAAATAAATCCAGACTGTGGAAAACCCCAATGAAAATAACAACCTCATATACAAACAGAGAGACAATCACCCACAAACAAACAGTGAGAACGCCCTACCTAAATATGACTCTTAATTAGAGGAAAACGCAAACCACCTGCCTCTAATCAAGAGCCATACCAGGCAACCCAAAACCAACATAGAAACAGATAACATAGACTGCCCACCCAAAACACATGCCCTGACCATAAACACATAAAAAACAACATAAAACAGGTCAGGACTGTTACACTAATTGTATCACTTTTGTTGCTGAAATGCAAAATTGTAGTGTATTCAAGGTTTAAATAGGCTTCCAAAGTTTGTAATTTCCACTTGTAAATGTCAGACTTGATTTGCTCTAATGAAAAATGTATCAACCCCAAGTATTATTTTCATTAATTATACTCCACATAATAATTTACATTTCCTGTTGCTGCAGGGTTATTTTCCTGCTGTAGCAGACTGACTCAAATGAACCTCTACGGAATCGGTGTCCCCCCCGCGGGACAGTTGAGCTAACGTAGGCTAATGTGATTAGCATGAGCTTGTAAGTAGCAAGAACATTTCCCAGGACATAGACATATCTGAAATGGGCAGAAATCCTAAATTCTTGTTAATCTAACTGCACTGTCCAATTTACAGTAGCTATTACAGTGAAATAAAACCATGCTATTGTTTGAGGAGAGTGCACAGTTATGAACTTGAAAATGTATCAATAAACCAATTAGGCACATTTGTGCAGACTTGATACATTTTGAACAGAAATACAATGGTTCATTGGATCAGTCTAAAACTTTGCACATACACTGTTGTCATCTAGTGGCCAAAATCTACATTGCACCTAACCTGGAATAATACAATATGGTCAATCTCTTGCATTTCAAAGATGATGGAACAAAAAAAAATACAAAATAATGTTTTTTTTTTCTTTGTATTATCTTTTACCAGATCTATTGTGTTATATTCTCCTACATTAATTTCACATTTCCACAAACTTCAAAGTGTTTCCTTTCAAATGATTTCAAGAATATACATAACCTTGCTTCATGTCCTGAGCAACAGGCAGTTAGATTTGGGTATGTCATTTTAGGCGAAAATTTCAAAAAAGGGTCAGATTCTTAAGAGGTTTTTAAGATCCTACATCTGTAAGGCCCACCATACACATCAACACTACTCACTGAACTCCAAACACACCCTTTGAATATCAAACAATGGGTTTACAGTACTATTTCATTATTACCACATCACTACAACATTTGGGTGATAGTAGTGCCACATTTCTTGCTTTTGCAACAAATTCTGTCAACTTTGGTTGTGGATTCCCCCCCAAACGTTCCAGTACATTACAGATGCACAGCAAGATGTACAGCATGAAAGAGAAGGCTGTTTTTCTGTGTAGGCCTATGTAGCATCACTCATTCAGAAGTGTGCTCACCCCCGAGCAAGAGAGATCTGAGGCTACAGAGGGAATTCCTGCAAGAATACCGGTCACAAAGTGAGCCACCTGTTTGAAGCTGCAGCTACTCATCCAAGCCCTCGCCACATCACGACTCGGCCTTGTCTTGATACCAAAAGCCCAGTCTGTACAAATCCTCCTGAGCTCTCTTCAGAACCTGCCTCTCCCATATCATTCCTTAAAAGACCACTCCTTAATAAATAGCTACTGCTCATGCAGCTACTCTTCCTAGGGTCAACATAAAACGTACAAATAGATGACAAAGTACAGAACAGTTATAGACAAGAAAAACAAAAGATATTATATTAAATAACTAAATTATAATAAGAGTTATATATTGGAAGAGACCAAGAGACAACAAAAACACTATTTACACACAATTCATATATAGATATTCATATTCTTAAACACAATAGAGTTAAATGAGATATTTAGAAAGAGGAGAGGCGGTGTGATACAATATTTATTTTTTTAACCCTTGTGTGGTGTTTATGTTTTTGTTATTCACACCATGTTCATGGGTCTGATGAACCCACAACCTACAGTAAAGTTGGACCAACACCCACAGTAAAGCCATAGCAATTAACATAAAAATAATTAATACTTAACACTTAGATGTTGACCTATATCAATTACAAGCAATATAGACAACCTACATGGTTAATATTTGTCATTTTCCTCTGCTAAATCACGTATCAATAAAAGCGCTATTCTTTAAAAAATATATATATATTATAATCACGGCATGGGTGGAATAAATTATGTTAATCTTGAACAAATATAAATGAAACAAGGTGTTCATCACTATTTATGTTTATTGCTTTGAACTGAACCAATTGGAAAGACACATTCTACATACAGTATTTTATGGAAATGATAAATGATCCCCATTGAACACAGATTAAGGCTGGTCTACACACCACATGAGGGACAGAGTTTTACTGTGTCTGTGTTGAAATTGTATTTCTTGCACTTGATGCATGTGTACTGTGTCTTCCTGTCCTTCTTGGGTCCACACACATCACATAGCTTCTTCTTGTTGCTACCGGCTGCAATCTAGAATGATGAAAACACTTAGTTCTCACATACATAGTTACAGCAGTCCAAGGCACGAGAGTCTGACACATACACATGCAACAACAACATATGATGAAGCAGCATCACAGGCAGCCCAGATCTTGATTCCATATTTTGTGGGTTTAGACTGTATGTACTGCCTGAAGGGGCAGCGGCCCCTAAATGGCATAAGCTGCTCATCAACAGTAACGTTGGGCCCAGGGTTGTAAAACAGGGGAAGGCGGTCCACGCACTTGTCCCACACTGACCTGACTGCAGCTAGCTTTGATTCGATTTGATTTGATTTGTCTCTCTACCGCCCAGCTGGTCTGGTGTCTCGGTTATCGAAGCAGATAATCCTGGAAATAATACGTTTTCCAGAGACATTGCTGCACAGAAAAGTTCTCTGCCAGTTTCTACATCCCACAGGGATTCTATGGATTCCCCATTGAATCTGAAAACACCAGCAAGGATAAGAACCCCAAAGTATGCATTTAAATGAGTTTGGTCCATCTCCTTCCATCTCTGTCCAAAAACACGCCTTTCCTCCAAATTAGTGCAGTCCAGAATGATTTTCTGGATGGTGTCTGGGATGAACAGTTCAAAAGAAGTCTTTATGTCCTGCAAATGAGTAACCGCCATCCGCGTCGGCCCTGGTTGCATCCTTATCACATTGGCAGCCATGCGGGGTGGCTCATTCCTTGGGCAAGAAGACCATTCAATTTCAATTTTTTTTGACATTCATATTTCTCCTCCTGCAGGCTGCTGATGAGCTCGTTGCTGACGGGCTGGTCCTGGGGCTGGCTGAGGGTCAATCTCATCCCCTTCTTCCAACTCACTGTCAGACTCCGAATTGACATGATCCTCATATTCGGAAAAATCTTGTCTTCCAAGGTGGAAGATGCTCCGTCCACACTAGCTTCTCTCTCTGGAAAAATAATTTCTAAGGACCTCTGAGCAGAGATTATTTTTGCCATACTGATTGACTGTGGTAAGGAGCCACACATGCAAAGCTTTTCATTTGTTGTGTCCCTCCCACAACTTGCACCTGGCTGGGGAAGAGTGTGGGAAAATACAGATTATTATTTTTATTTTTTTTACATTGTATCAAAATAATGTAATAACATTGTGCAGGTTCCCACAAGACATTGTGTAGTTTCACACACTACAAAGAGTAAAGAGTGCGATGAAAGTGGAAGACAGGCAGACAGACAGGGAGACAGACAGGTTCTTGGAGGAGGAAGGCAGAGTGAAGGCATACAGCAAAACTTTTTGTTTCATTTTTACTTGTTTTCACCTACACACACACACTTTTCCACACTTTTATTAACCTCGATTCCACTGGACCCGAACACCACATATGAAATATACATGTGTAGGGGGGTGCACAGTGTGCCCTCAATGAAAATGTGTTATTTTGTCACTGACTTGAGAGCCTTTTTATGTGTCTATTTGGTTTGGTCAGGGTGTGATTGGGTGGGCTTTCTATGTTCTTTATTTATATGATTTGTGTTTCTATGTTTTGGCCGGGTATGGTTCTCAATCAGGGACAGCTGTCTATCGTTGTCTCTGATTGGGAATCATACTTAGGCAGCATGTTTTGCCACCTTAGGATGTGGGATGTTTAGGTTGTGGGATGTTGTTTTTTGTTAGCTCTGTGTAGCCTTCAAGACGTGACGTTCGTTGTTCTTTTGTTGTTTGTTTTGTTTGGTGTTCAGTTTTAATAAAGAAGCATGAACACGTACCACGCTGCACCTTGGTCTCATCCTTCCGACGATCGTTACATATTGTACATGTTCTTCACGGAAAATGAGTCAAGGCCAATGAGTCTCAGGTTTGAAAAAGTATTCATTGTATCACTTTTCTTTTAGTAAACATTAAAAATGGGTCCCACAGACCCGAACACCACACAAGGGTTCATCTGTTTTTTAAAGCTAAACATGCTTTTTGCCTGAGTGACCTCTGGTGGCAGAGCATTTCATGATGACATGGCTCTATACATAACTGAGCAATGTATTAAATCTGTTTTTGATTTGGGTACTGTGAAAAAAAAACATACTGTCGTGTCTGGTGGGGTGTGCATGGCTGATTGAAGTGTATGCAAATTGATTATACTGTACAAGTGGTTAGGCATTTTCAACACAAAAAATCTGGCTGCAAGCCCCCAGTCGGGATCAATATGACAACAGCCAGCTCAAGTGCAGGGCGCGAAATTCAAAACATATTTTTTAGAAATATTTAACTTTCACACATTAACAAGTCCAATACAGCATTTGAAAGATAAACATCTTGTCAATCCAGCCAACATGTCCGATTTTTTAAATGTTTTACAGAGAAAACACCACATATATTTATGTTAGCTCACCACCAAATAAAAAAGAGGACAGACATTTTTCACAGCACAAGTAGGATGCAAGTAGCATGCACAAGCCAACCTAACTAACCTAGAACCAACCTAAATAACCTAGAAAAAATTACCTCAGATGACAGTCCTATAACATGTTACACAATAAATCTATCTTTTGTTCAAAAAATTTGCATATTTGAGCTATAAATCAGTTTTACATTACTGCTCCCATCATAGCTACAGTCTGAAATCGCACGGGAGTAGCCAGAGAGAATACAGACACCAACGTCAACTACAAAATACACATCATAAAACATTTCAGAAAATATATGGTGGATAGCTAATGAAAGACAAAGATCGTGTGAATAGAGCCAATATTTCCGATTTTTTAAGTGTTTTACAGCGAAAACACAATATATCGTTATATTAGCTTACTACATTAGCTAGCACACGGCAGCATTGATTCTAGTCAAACGGTAGCATAGCACAGTTCGACAGATATATGAAAAAGCATCCCAAATTGGGTCCTTATCTTTGTTGATATTCCATCAGAATGTTGTAAAGGGATCCATTGTCCAGTACAGTCTTTGTTTGGGATCCAGAACAAACTATTTCCCTCTTGAATTAGCGAGCACACTGGCCGTGCGGCGCTAACCTCTCTTTCTTCAAACAATTCTTGCGTCGCATCACGTCTAAAGTCCAGAATAAATTTCAATAATATATTTAAACTATATTGAAAAAACATACTTTAGGATGATATTATGACATGTATCAAATAATATCGAAGCCAGAGACCATATTCACCTTTAACGAGCGCATTCCAGGAGCCGAGTCCATGTTCTAATTCGTGCCCAGAAAAAAATATAAAGTCCGCAGGTCTCACTCCAAGATGTTGTGTTCAGTCCCTGGACGAGATATTCAAGTGCTTTCTGCTCTCACTTCCGCATGACACCCAGAGGAAGGCGTATGACGTGTTTCTACAGTCCTAAGTGACATGACCTTTTATAGACAAGCTCTTAAAGAGAGACATCGCATTTGGAAATCTCAATTCCGGATAGGAAATGGGCTGTAAAAATAGTTCTGTTCCACTTAGAGAAATAATTCAAACGATTTTAGAAACTAGAGACTGTTTTCTATCCAATAGTAGTAAATATATGCATATTGTAAGAGCAAAAATTTATTAAGAGGCCGTTTGAAAATGTGCGCATATTTTCCAGTTTTTCAATACGCCCCCTGCAGCCATAAGAAGTTAAAAAGACTACATGAGTAGTAGTCAATTCTCCTCAACCCTCAACCATGAAAGATTATCATGCATGTTGTTGATGTTAATTCTGTGTGTGCGGGTAAGGGCAAGGCGTGCTGCTTTGTTTTGAGCCAGCTGCAGCTTTGCTAGTTCTTTCGTTGTTGCACCTGACCATATTACCAGAAAGAAATCAAGATGGGACCAGATCAGAGCCTGAATGACTAGTACAGTTGATATTTGCGTAAGAAACACAGAACATCTGTTTATAACAGACATATCTCTTCCCATCTTCACAACAACTTTGTCTATATGACTTGACAATGATAACTGACCATCTGATGTTACTTCTAGGAGTTCAACTTCTTCAACTTGTTCAATGGTCACACCCTTTATCCACAACTCCAGCTGAGGTTTAGGTGTAACAGAATGCTTTGAACCAAATACAATGCTTTTGGTTTAAGACGTATTTAAGACCCGTTCGTTGTTAATCACCCATTTTGACACTGACTGTAACTCCTTTTTAAGAGTCTCAGTAAGCTCACTGTCTGTAGGTGCTGATGTGTAAAGTGTGCAATCATCAGCATACATAGTCATTTTAGCTTCTTGTGAAAGTGTCAAATCATTTGTAAAAATAGAGAAGAGTAACGTCCTTAGGCAACTGCCCTGAGGGATACCGCATTCTACATATCTGATGTTAAAGAAGGTTCTTCCATTAAAGAATACTCTCTGAGTTCTATTGGATAAACAACTCTCCAACCATGTGATGGCAGGTGATGTAAAGCCATAACAAGTGAGTTTTTTAAATAACAAATAATGATCAACAACATCAAAAGTCATATTTGTATCAATTTATTTTAGGCAATCATCTGTCTTCTGAGTCAGTGCAGTAAAACTTGAGTGCTCTTCCCTACACAATATTCTACATCAGTTTACTAAGACCAGGGAGCAAACTGATTAGGTAGCTGTTAGAGCCAACAAAGGATGATTTACAATTTTTAGGTAGTGAAATTACTTTAGCTTCCTTCTATGCCTGTGGACACATACACTCCTTTAGGCTTTGGTTAAAGACAGGGCAATTAGGGGTGGCAATATAGTCTGCTACCATTCACATTCTCTAAATGATATTCTTTGAAAATCAAAAATGTATTAAAATGGCCAAAAACAGCCATAGGTATCACAGTCACTGTGTCACTTCAGTCTCAATTCTCTCTTTCTCCCTAAAATGGAATCACAAATCCTTCTAAATGATAGACACCAGTTTATGCTGAGACTTGATATGAGTGAATTGCTTGAGAGGTGGGTTGAGAGCAACAGAGAGCAAGAGAGAAAAGGGGCTAAAGCTCAGATGAGTTGCATTTTCCCTAAGGAGAACGAACTGCTGACGCTCCCCTCTCCTCCTCATCATCCTCTTCATCGTCTCCTTCACATGTCTTGAGCGGAAAGGAGTGTACGCTTGGAGGATGATCTCACTTCAGTAGGGAGAGGCTTCCTGACAAGTCTTCCAGGCTGTCATTTATTTGGAGTAGTCATATGCTGCAAAACAAAGCTGCTTTGACATATTTTATTTGCAGCAGAGAGTGAAGGTGTACTTCCCACAAAACATCCACCGGTGTCTCTAGGTTCCATTTTTTGCTCAGCACCAGCTAGTTCAGGGCCGAACAGCCAACAATATGGTTGTAACAGAGTGATTGACAGATAGCTATCCTACAATTGAGGCTGTACATGTCATGAGTGAGTCAGTGACAGCATTACAAATTGATGTGCACATGTGACAGATCCTCAAAACAGTACACCCAGCACAAGTCCCCAGATCTGACTGAATACTTTTTTATTTCTTTAACCAGGTAGGCCAGTTGAGAGCAAGTTCTCATTTACAACTGTGACCTGACCAAGATAAGCAAAGCAGTGCGACAAACACAGCACAGAGTTACACACAAACAAATGTACAGTCAATAACACAAAAGAAAAATCTATGTACAGTGTGAGCAAATGTAGAACAGTAGGAGGTTAGGCAATAAATAGGCCATAGAGGCAAAATAATTGCAATTTAGCATTAACACTGGAGTGATAGACGTAGAGATGATGACGTGCAAGTAGAGATACTGGCTTGCAAAAGAGCAAGAGGATAAATAACAATATGGGGATGAGGTAGTTGGGTGTGCTATTTACAGATTAGCTGTGTACAGGGACAGTGATCAGTAAACTGTTCTGACAGCTGATGCTTAAAGTTAGAGAGGGAGATATAAGACTCTAGCTTCAGTGATTTTTGCAATTCAAGGATCAGTAGGATAGTCAGTTATTTGAGGGTATGTTTGGCAGCATGAGTGAAGGAGGCTTAGTTGCGAAATAGGAAGCTGATTCTAGATTTAATTTTGGATTGGAGATACTTAATGCGAGTCTGGAAGGAGAATTTACAGTCTAACCAGGAACCTAGGTATTTGTAGTTGTCCACATATTCTAAGTCAGAACCGTCCAGAGTAGTGATGCTCGTTGGGCAGGCGGGTGCAACAATCGGTTGAAGAGCATGCATTTAGTTTTACTAGCATTTAAAAGCAATTGGAGGCCAAGGAAGGAGTGTTGTATGGCATTGAAGCTCGTTTGGAGGTTTGTTATCACAGTGTCCAAAGAAGGGCCAAGATTTGCATTAGGACAACACATTTGAGCAAAATAAGAAGATACAGTAGTCTCCTCATCAAACATTACCTTTATGGTCTAATATTCTGCAACAATTATATCATCCAACTGAGAAAAAAATTATAGATACTGTGTATTTTGTATTATATAAACCACTACCCACGAAGACCCAGCCACGCAGCCCTAGAGAGATTCCTAACCACATCAACATGAAAAACAAATGTAGTGGTCTTAAAGGCCATCAGCAGAGAGTGGGGATACAGCAAACAACACAGTTAGCACACCATTTCCTTGTGAGGACCCTGGTTCAATGCATGTTTATTAGAAGATGAGCCTTGTAGTGCCAGAACAGCAGGAGTTTTCTCCAAACGGCTCAGTGTTCTCACCCAGGCAAACTGAACAAGCCATGTACTGTACATCTCAACCTCCCGGGCTCTCGTTAGAGAGATGCCACTCAGAGCTCACACCTGCCGGCAGCCAATTGCTCGCCCACAGAGGTCCCACCCACACATACACACTCACCCTTTTCTCTCCGAAGTGCAGACCTTGAGTCGCCTCACACACACACGCACCCTTACGGTACCGCCTACAGACGGTCTTGACCCGGCCCCAGCTCAGCTGAGACCTATCGTTTAGTGTTTGCCTCTGCTCGATTCCTGTTTCTAATCTGGTTTTGTTCAACCCCATCAGGCAATTTATAAACAATTTGTGAGGAAAGCAGAGAGACTGTGGGAGAGGAGACTGACAAAAACCCTGACAAATTCAATGGTAATGCACAAATAAGGTATTAATACAAGATGCATTTTACTACATGTATGCTGAGAACCATGTTTAGTGTACCTGGACATACACATTTTCTGCATATCTAAATTTGCTGTGTAGCTTATAGATGTAATATCATATATTACTCTACATCAACTCTCTAATAGATTCATCAGTTTTGCTTCAAATCAATATCAATCATTCAGCTGACTGGAGAGGTGCTTCATATTGACTACTTTGTAGACCATGTCATTTACTGACTGTACTATAATGCTTTCCCATCACCAGAGAAATGGCCAGGGTGATTTTCTAACATAGGACCCATCTGGAAGGACATCTTGGACCTACTTCGGTGCAATTGATGGACCAAGAGAAAGAAGAAATAGGAGAGAGAGGCTGTATGGGTTGTCTGTATGAGTGAAGGAGCAAGAGGGGAACAGAGAGAAAGTAGAGAGAGAGAGAGAGAGATACGGGCCCTGGTCAAACATTGTGCACTACATAGGGAATAGGGTGCCATTTGGGACTCTACCAGAGAGAGAGAGAGAGAGAGAGAGAGAGAGACAGACAGACAGACAGACAGACAGACAGACAGACAGACAGACAGACAGACAGACAGACAGACAGACAGACAGACAGACAGACAGACAGGAGATAAAGAGAGAGAGAAAGAAAGAGAGAAATAAGGAAAGAGAGAGAGAGGTGGCTTTCATCCAGGCAAACTTGGAAAGACAGGAGATGTTATGAACGGCAGAAGCCAGAGCTACCTCATCCTTTTCATCTCTTCATCAGGACAGTTCAAAGACCCAGGCAGCTCTTTGATTCCATCAGTGTGATGGCTCCCTTGATGTGGAAATCTACATTTGAGAGAAATTGAAAAAAGAGGGGGGGAAAGGGCGACACATTACACCATATGAGGAAATAAACGTGCCTTTCGCCGCCCCAGAGCTGGCTCTAATGACTGTTAAAAAATAAAGGAACGAATCCCTAAACGACACAGCTCCAAGCGTTGGACCACACTGACTCATTTGCAGTGTGATCATTTTCGTGCTCCACAGAGGTGACTGAAAAAACACTCACCTCTGTCTCTAATTTCTCCACTCTCATGTTCTTCTGTTTGGCTTGCTCACTCTGTTTCATCATATTCTATTTTGATCAATGTGTTTATGTCACGCTGGTAACAATGATTCGGGAGACAGGCACAGGAATGTGTATTATTTTTTTTTATTATACCCCAAATACGGCGTGCCGTGTAAGGGCACGGGGATGAAGACCAAACAAACACGTAACAAAATACACAGGGTAGAAACCCAAAACAAAAGAGCGAGGAGTACCTCGAAAAAATAACACACACACACAATGATTAATCCACGGGACGAGACCCGTAATCATCTGCGCAATCCACAAAGGCACGAAAGCTCAAAACCATCACCACAGTTACGTACACGCACCAATGAACAATAATCTACACCCCAATGGAAACCAAAGGGCACACAAATACGGCACACTAAGTACTAATCAGTGGGAATAGGGGACAGGTGTGCGTAATGAAAGTTCCGGAGGGATCAGTGACAGTACCCCCGCCCCTGACGCGCTGACACCAGCCTCGAAGATGACACTGGCCTCGAGGACGATCACAGGAATGCAGTGCGGGTCGATCAGAACCTGATGCAGCTGCCGAAGTTGCATTGTCGTCGGACGGGCCAGTTGCCGCTGCTGAAGTTGTGGCGTCGTTGGATGGACCAGTAGCAGTGGCATTGCACGGACCAGTTGTGGCAGATTGGACGGGCCAGCTGTAGCTGCTGAAGGTGCGTCATCGGACGGACCCGTTATGTTGATGTCAAACGACCCAGTTGCAGCTGCCGAAGTTGCGGTGGCACTGGACGGACCAGTCGCAGCATCGTCGGACGGGCCATTCCCACTGTCTCCCTTAATGGTCCATTATTCTGTCACGAAGGCATAAATGGTCAGAAGACAGGCTCAGGAATGTGTAATAGGGTTTTTTATTACACCCAAATTACGGCCTGCCTTGTAAAGGCTCGGGGGTGAAGACCAAACAAACACTATACAAACACTTAGGTCAAACATTTCGGGTAGCCGTCCACAAGCTAACAACAATAAGTTGGGTGAATTTTGGCCCATTCCTCCTTACAGAGCTGGTTTGTAGGCATCCCTACTCTTTTTCAGTTCTGCCCACAAATTTTCTATAGGATTGAGGTCAGGGCTTTGTGATGTCAACTCCAATACCTTGACTTTGTTTTCCTTACTTCATTTTGCCACAACTTTGAAAGTATGCTTGGGGTCATTGTCCATTTGGAAGACCCATTTGTGACCAAGCTTTAACTTCCTGACTGAGGTCTTGAGATGTTGCTTCAATATATCCACATAATTTTCCCTCCTCATGTCGCCATCTATTTTGTGAAGTGCACCAGTCCCTCCTGCAGCAAATCACCCCCACAACATGATGCTGCCACCCCAGTGCTTCATGGTTGGGAGGGTGTTCTTCGGCTTGCAAGCATCCCCCTTTTCCCCCCAAACATAACGATGGTCATTATGGTCAAACAGATCGATTTTTGTTTCATCAGACCAAAGGACATTTCTCCAAAAAGTATGATCTTTGTCCCCATGTGCATTTGCGGTAACTCAGGCACTGAGTTTGAAGGTAGGCCTTGAAATATATCCATAGGTAAACCTCCAATTGACTCAAATTATGTAAATTAGCCTATCAGAGGATTTTAAAGCCATGACATCATTTCCTGGAATTTTCCAAGCTGTTTAAAGGCTTAGTCAACTTAGTGTATGTAAACTTCTGACCCACTGGAAGTATGATACAGTGAATTATAAGTGAAATAATCTGTCTGTAAACAATTGTTGGAAAAATTACTTGTGTCATGCACAAAGTAGATGTCCTAACCGACTTGCCAAAACTATAGTTTGTTGACAAGATATTTGCGGAGTGGTTGAAAAACGAGTTTTAATGACTCCAACCTAAGTGTATGTAAACTTCCAACTTCAACTGTATATTTGGTCTCTGTATTCAAAAACCTTGTATATTAATACATTGTTACGTGAAGTGACGCGGATATCTGTTGTTGTTTCAAATCAAATCAAATCAAATTGTATTTGTCACATACACATGGTTGGCAGATGTTAATGCGAGTGTAGCGAAATGCTTGTGCTTCTAGTTCCGACATTGCAGTAATAACCAACGAGTAATCTAACCTAACAATTCCACAACTACCACCTTATACACACTAGTGTAAAGGGATAAAGAATATGTACATAAAGATATATGAATGAGTGATGGTACAGAACATTATAGGCAAGATGCAGAAGATGGTATCGAGTACAGTATGAGATGAGATGAGTATTAGATGAGTAATGTAGGGTATGTAAACATAAAAGTGCCATAGTTTAATAAAGTGGCTAGTGATACATGTATTACATAAAGATGGCAAGATGCAGTAGATGATATAGAGTACAGTATATACATATACATTTGAGATGAGTAATGTAGGGTATGTAAACATTATATTAAGTGGCATTGTTTAAAGTGGCTAGTGATACATTTTTGATCAATTTCCATCCATTTCCATTTTGTGAGCTGGAGTTGAGTCAGTATGTTGGCAGCAGCCACTCAATGTTAATGGTGGCTGTTTAACAGTCTGGTGGCCTTGAGATAGAAGCTGTTTTTCAGTCTCTCGGTGCCTGCTTTGATGCACCTGTACTGACCTCGCCTTCTGGATGATAGCGGGGTGAACAGGCAGTAGCTCGGGTGGTTGTTGTCCTTGATGACCTTTATGGCCTTCCTGTGACATCGGGTGGTGTAGGTGTCCTGGAGGGCAGGTAGTTTGCCCCCAGTGATGCGTTGTGCAGACCTCACTACCCTCTGGAGAGCCTTACGGTTGTTGGCGGAGCAGTTGCCGTACCAGGCGGTGATACAGCCCAACAGGATGCTCTCGATTGTGCATCTGTAGAAGTTTGTGAGTGCTTTTGGTGACAAGCCAAATTTCTTCAGCCTCCTGAGGTTGAAGAGGCGCTACTGCGCCTTCTTCACAACGCTGTCTGTGTGGGTGGACCAATTCAGTTTGTCCGTGATGTGTATGCCGAGGAACTTAAAACTTACTACCCTCTCCACTACTGTCCAGTCGATGTGGATAGGGGGGTGCTCCCTCTGCTGTTTCCTGAAGTCCACAATCCTCTCCTTTGTTTTTTTGACGTTGAGTGTGAGGTTATTTTCCTGACACCACACTCCGAGGGCCCTCACCTCCTCCCTGTAGACCGCCTTGTTGTTGTTGGTAATCAAGCTTACCACTGTAGTGTCGTCCGCAAACTTGATGATTGACTTGGAGGCGTGCATGGTCACGCAGTCGTGGGTGAACAGGGAGTACAGGAGAGGGCTCAGAACGCACCTTTGTGGGGCCCCAGTGTTGAGGATCAGCGGGGTAGAGATGTTTTTACCTACCCTCACCACCTGGGAGCGGCCCGTCAGGAAGTCCAGTACCCAGTTGCACAGGGCGGGGTCTAGACCCAGGGTCTCAAGCTTAATGACGAGTTTGGAGGATACTATGGTGTTAAATGCTGAGCTGTAGTCGATGAACAGCATTCTCACATAGTTATTCCTCTTGTCCAGATGGGTTAGGGCAGTGTGCAGTGTGGTTGAGATTGAGTCGTCTGTGGACCTATTGGGGCAGTAAGCAAATTGGAGTGGGTCTAGGGTGTCAGGTAGGGTGGAGGTGATATGGTCCTTGACTAGTCTCTCAAAGCACTTCATGATGACGGAAGTGAGTGCTACGGGGCGGTAGTTGTTTAGCTCAGTTACCTTAGCTTTCTTGGGAACAGGAACAATGGTGGCCCTCTTGAAGAATGTGGGAACAGCAGACTGGGATAAGGATTGATTGAATATGTCTGTAAACACACCAGCCAGCTGGTCTGCGCTTTTTCCAAGGCGCGACGTGGCTGGGGATACCATCTGGGCCTGCAGCCTTGCGAGGGTTAACTTCTCTAGGATATGTGGGACGCTACCGTCCCACTTGGCTAATACCCAGGGAAAATGTAGAGCGCCAAATTCAAAAAAATTATATAAAATCAAACTTTCATTAAATCACACATGTAAGATACCAAATTAAAGCTACACTCATTGTGAATCCAGCCACCATGTCAAATTTCAAAAAGGCTTTTCGGCGAAAGCATAGGATGCTATTATCTGATGATAGCACAACAATAAACAAAGAGAGTGTAGTATATTTCAACACTGCAGGCACGACACAAACGCAGAAATAAAATATAAATCATGCCTTACCTTTGACGAGATTCTTTTGTTGGCACTCCAATATGTCCCATAAACATCACAAATGGTCCTTTTGTTCGATTAATTCTGTCCATATACATCCAAATTGTCCAATTATTTGGTTGATCCAGAAAAAAACAGCTTCCAATTTGGGAAAAGTCACTACAAAATATCTAAAAAATTACCTCTAAACTTTGCCAAAACATTTCAAACTACTTTTGCAATACAACTAAAGGTATTTGTAAACGTTAATGTTATGGCTGCAAGCTGAATATTGAAAAAACTGGAAAATGTGTGCACATTTTCAAACGGCCTCCTAAGAAACTTTTTATTTTCCAATATGCATATATTTACTACTGTTGGATAGATAACAGTCTGTAGTTTCTAAAAAGGTTTGAATTGTTTCTCTAAGTCGAACAGAAATATTTTTACAGCCATTTTCCCAGCCGAATTGAGTTTTCCAAAATGCGATGTGTCCCTTTAAGACCTTCTCTATAAAAGGCCCTTTGACTTAGGACCATAGGGACACGTCACAGGCGTTCGTCAGACTGTAATGCGGAAGTGAGAATTGAAAGGAGTCGAATATCTCGTCCATGGACTGAATAACACACCTTCTTGTGAGACCTGCGCAGTTAAAAAAAAATTCCGGGCGCGAAGGATAATTTGGTCTCGGCTTTTGGAACAAGGTAGATAACGGTGAATATGATGTGTGACTACGATATTATTTGATACATGTCACAAAATCATCCTAAAGTATGTTTTTTCAATATACTTTAATTATATTATTGCAATTTATTCTGGACTTTAGACGTGATGTTTTGGAAGAATGTTTTGAAGACAGAAAGTTTAGCGCCGCATAGCCGTGGTGCTTGCTAACCAAAGAGGGAAATAATTTGTTCTGGAACCCAACTAAAGACTCTACTGGACATTGGACCCCGTTACAACATTCTGATGGAATATCAAGAAAGATAAGACCCAATTTGGGATGCTTTTTCATATATCTGTCGAACTGTTGTATGCTAACTCTGCTAACTGTGCTAGGCTAGCGCTTGACTAGAATCAATGCTGCCTTATGCTAGCTTATGTTGTTAGCTAATATAACGATATATTGTGTTTTCGCTGTAAAACACTTCAAAAATCGGAAATGTTGGCTTTATTCACACGATATCTGTCTTTCATTAGTTATCCACCATATGTTTTTCTGAAATGTTTTATGAGGTGTAATTAGTAGCCGCCGTTGGTGTATGTATTTTCTCTGGCTACTCCCGGCTGGATTCAGACTCTAGCTATGTATTAGCATTTTTGGGTAGCATCAATGTAAAACTGATTTATAGCTAAAATATGCACTTTTTATGAACAAAACATAGATTTATTGTGTAACATGTTATATGACTGTCATCTGAGGTAGTTTTTTCTGGGCTCTTTAGGTTGGTTTTAGTTTATTTCGGTTGGCTTGTGTATGCTACTTCAATCATAATTCATACTTCATAATCATATTCATACGTGTCTGTCCACTTTTGTATTTGGTGGTGAGCTAACATAAATATATGTGGTGTTTTCTCTGTAAAACATTTAAAAAATCGGACATGTTGGCTGGATTGACAAGATGTTTATCTTTCAAATGCTGTATTGGACTTGTTAACCTGTTGGGGATGGGGGCGCTGTTTAGACTATTTATGCTAATGTGGCTAATTTTTTAAACGGCTTCCCACAAAATCCTTGATCGTACAATATGCATATTATTATTATTATTGGATAGAAAACAGTCTATAGTTTCTATAGGAGTTGAAATTTTGTTATTATTAACCTGTTTGGGCTGCAAGCCCGAAATCGGCCGAAAATGACAACAGCTGCAGGGCGCGAAATTCAAAATCTATTTTTTAAAAATATTTAACTTTTACACATTAACCTGTCTAGGATCAGCGTGGCGCTAGCGGCACCCCCCCCCCCCCCACTGAAAAACCAGTGCCGCGAAATTCAAAAAAAATATTTTTTTAAAATATTTAACTTTCACACATTAAAGTCCAATACAGCTAATGAAAGACACAGATCTTATGAATCCAGTCAACATTTCCGATTTTTAAAATGTTTTACAGGGAAGACACAATATGTAAAGATGTACATCTATTACCTAAAAACACATTAGCATAATCCACCATCTTTTATTTGTCCACCAACACCAGTAGCCATCACCAATTCGGCTAAACTAAGATATTTATAGCCCCTAACCAACAAAAAAACTCATTAGATGACAGTCTGATAACATATTTATGGTATGGGATAGGTTTTGTTAGAAAAAAGTGCATATTTCAGGTATATGGCATAGTTTACAATTGCACCCACCATCACAAATGGACTAGAATAATTACAATGAGCAACGTGTTTACCTAACTACTAATCATCAAACATTTCGTAAAAATACACAGCATACACGAATCGAAAGACACAGATCCTGTGAATACAGACAATATTTCAGATTTTCTAAGTGTCTTACAGCGAAAACACAATAAATCGTTATATTAGCTTAGCACATAGCAATTAGCAGCCCAGCATTGATTCTAGCCAAAGTGAGCGATAAAAGTCAACATCGCCAAAAGATATTAATTTTTTCACTAACCTTCTCAGAATTCTTCCGATGACACTCCTGTAACATCACATTACAACATGCATATACAGTTTGATCGAAAATGTTTATATTTAGCCACCAAAATCATGGTTAGACAATGTGAAATGTAACTCGGCTGGTCAGAATTTGTCCTTGCGCCACTTAGACAGTGATCTACTCTTATACATAAATACTCATAAACGTGACTAAAAAATATAGGGTGGACAGGGATTGATAGACAATTTAATTCTTAATACAATTGCGTTATTACATTTTTTAATTTATCCTTACTTTTCAATACAGTTTGCGCCAAGCGAAGCTACGTCAAAAAACATGGCGTCCTAAGCCACTAAAATGTTTCGACAGAAACACGATTTATCATAATAAAAATGTCCTACCTTGAGCTGTTCTTCCATCAGTATCTTGGGCAAAGGATCCTTTCTTGGGAGAAATCGTCTTTTGGTGGAAAGCTGTCCTCTTGCCATGTGGAAATGTCAACTACGTTCGGGATGAACTGAAAAGCGTGCCCAACTTTTCACATCGTTGCAAAAATAAATGTCCCAAAATCGCACTAAACGGATATAAATTGCTATAAAACGCTTTAAATTAACTACTTTGTGATGTTTGTAACTCCTATAACGAGTGAAAAGATGACCGGAGAAATATAACAGGCTAAACTAACGCTTGGAACAGGAGAGGGTCGGTGTCTTCCACGCGCGTTACGCAGCAAGAAAAGACTTGCTAGCTAAAGGTTTTTTTCATTTGTAGGGCCTGTGAACGAGCAATCGAGCCCGTTGGAATCGTCATCACGTAAAGGCATCCAGGGGAAGACGTAAGAAGTGTCCGTATAGTCATAGCAACGACAGTGCCCTTTTAACTGACTTCAGAAAAGTGCCCAACATTTCTCAAATCTGACTCCATGTCAGGGAAATTGCTGTAGAATGGGCTCTGTTCCACTTAGAGACAAAATTTCAACTCCTATAGAAACTATAGACTGTTTTCTATCCAATAATAATAATAATATGCATATTGTACGATCAAGGATTTTGTGGGAAGCCGTTTAAAAAATTAGCCACATTAGCATAAATAGTCTAAACAGCGCCCCCATCCCCAACAGGTTAATAGTTGCTGTGGGTATGACATCGCCGATGCTCTTTCTAATGAACTCGCTCACCGAATCAGCGTATTCGTCAATGTTGTTGTTGGACGCAATGCGGAACATATCCCAATCCACGTGATCGAAGCAGTCTTGAAGTGTGGAATCAGATTGTTCGGACCAGCGTTGAACAGACCTGAGCGCGGGAGCTTCTTGTTTTAGTTTCTGTCTGTAGGCTGGAAGCAACAAAATGGAGTCGTGGTCAGCTTTTCCGAAAGGGTGGATATTGTTATAATTGTAACAAGGTTCACTTTGAGAACTTTTGACCTTCTTTTATCTTTGCCTAATTTTCTATGACAGCTTCGTGATTGCGAGAATAGAGCAAGAAAAATTAAGACAAAACATTCAAAGCTGGCTTGCATTTCGAAAGGCCAGACAGGCACCGAAGGAAAGTTTGGAAGCATTTGTTTGTCAGCTAATTACAAACACATTAAGACCCACCACATTGTGGGCTTCTGTGTCTCTATCTTCACTTTCAATAGACAGAAGAAATTAGCAGATCACGTACTGCTCTGTGAAACATGAAGTGATGGCTAAATCTCTTCAAAACATGTCCTTGCTTGGGAGAGAGTGGCAGATTTGTTGACTAAACATGTTGGAGATTTTGTTTGACATTAAAAAACAAGAAATGCAATTATTCAAAAGGAGGAAGCACAGATGGATAAACAGCATCAGGACAGCTCTTTGTTTCTCCAAAACTGAAGGACACAATAATGGAAAATTGCCCATACAAGCAAAATCCCAGAACAAAAGTAACACAAATTGCAGATATGACTGAAACCTTAGAGCTGGGAAGCTCATCTTCCTGTAATCAAGCCAAAGTCCAAAGCACCACAGAAGTATCTGTATCTGAGACTGCCATGACACCCTCAGTCCAGAGGTAAAGTGTACTGCCATGACAACCTCAGTCCAGAGGTAAAGTGTACTGCCATGACACCCTCAGTCCAGAGGTAAAGTGTACTGCCATGACAACCTCGGTCCAGAGGTAAAGTGTACTGCCATGACACCCTCAGTCCAGAGGTAAAGTGTACTGCCATGACAACCTCGGTCCAGAGGTAAAGTGTACTGCCATGACAACCTCAGTCCAGAGGTAAAGTGTACTGCCATGACACCCTCAGTCCAGAGGTAAAGTGTACTGCCATGACAACCTCGGTCCAGAGGTAAAGTGTACACCACGGCACCCAAATAAACGTTATTTTGAGATGATTACAAACTTTCTAGTTCGTCTTTACAGTACAAACTTCTATGCAATAAGATTATCCACGTTAAGCACAGAATCTGGTTGAACTCTCCAGCCCATGAACGCTACTTAATACAGCCTTGAGCCGTGAGTGCTTCTATAAAAATACACTTTGAGCAATACAAACCCTCTGTGTTAACATCATCTATATTACCATCGTATCTATGGTGTCCCTGCTTTGTAAAATACCACATTCACAACATTTATTTTTAAGACCACTCTTTCCATGAATGGATCTGTGAGGGGATTACTTCAGTATCATTTCTAAAGAAAGACTTTACTATTTCAAATTGGCTTTCCGGATTTCACATTGGCTCGCAGTCTCATAAAATAGGGATAAAAGCATCATATACTGGTGCTGGCATGGGTTTACCTCCTCTTCATAAGTGGGTTCACCGTACTGGATGAATTAGTCATTGAATGGATAGGTGGTCAAATGACTGCATAAAGATCTGATTGGCATTACAGCGATGATCTCATAGAAGCAGCGGTGGATCCACAGAATGTGCTCTCATCAAGACAAAAGTTTTTTTTTAAATTAAATTGGGGGAAATACAGCCAGTCAGACGAAAAAGGACACTCTGGATGAGGTGCTTTGGGAATAGAACATCTAAACATGACTTTGAAAATAGGATGACTCTGTCATGTCTTAAATTAAATTGTAAAACCCATTGTCTGAGTTTTGAACTATTATTAACCTAAGGTAAATGGCAAACATAACAATAAAAGTTTAAATTTGGTAGAAATCTAAACATATAAAACACAATCTGTCTAGATGCTTGTTAGCCTTCACTGGCTTTGAATTTGAGCACCACAGGGAGCTGGTATAAGTTCCAACATGCACCACCCAATGTGTTCCAATTACAGATTAGAATAGCACAGAGATCCTTAGCATAATTGAAAACTACAGGTACTGAGAGACATTTTCATAGGAAAATGTGATCCTGCCCTAGCTGCTCAGAAGTGGCAATCAAGCCAGCATGAAAGACGATATTATGAATTGGAACAAAGGCAGGCAGAACTTGTTTTGACCCCCTGCCAAACGTGAGTGAATTAATGTCAGGGACATATGAATGTTTGAGCAAATTAATGATAGAGGGTCTCCGTGTCGATATCGATGAGAGGGGCTGTACTGTGTGACTACATGTGGTGTGCAGGCCTGTGTTAATAGGACGACAGTCTGCTGTATATAACTGTGTATAGTGGACAGCAGAGCAAACTATTTACATTATAATGAGTTCCTAACCATAGTTCAGGTAAATAAGAACAGAACTCAGTTCAATGTTTCAATTCAACATGACTTCATTCATACAGATGTAGGATCTTAATTTGATAACTTTTTGTTGGTTAGAATTTCTGCAAAGTAGGAAAAAAATGTTTTTTGTTCATTTGAGTTTTAAAAAGGTTTATAAAGTTTGTAATTTCCACTAAAACATTTCAGACTTAATTTGCCCTAATGGAAAATGTATCAATCACTACAAATATGTCCATTAATTAAAATTGACATAACAATTCACAATTATTGTTACTGCAGGATTATTTTCCTGCTATAGCAAACTGGTTCAAATTTAAATCCTGCATGTGTATCTGAGGGGCAATTAGAAATGGACAACAACTACATGGAATGACCATGAAAAGACCAACAGATAACACAGGAGCAGATATACAATATCCTCCTCATCCACATATCGATCACCCTGTGCAGTATTAACAGAACTCATTTCCAGTATACAGTAACCTCCTCATCCACATATCCATCACCCTGTGCAGTATTAGCAGTACTCATTTTGGGGTGGCAGGTACCCTAGTAGTTAGAGCATTGGGCCAGTAACCAAAAGGTTGCGGGATTGAATCCCCGAGCTGAGGTAAAAATCTGTCGTTCTGCCCCTGAACAAGGCAGTTAAGCCACTGTTCCCTAGTAGGCCGTCATTGTAAATAAGAATTTGTTCTTAACTGACTTTCCTAGTTAAATAAAGGTTACATTGTTTTATTTATTCCAGTATACTATACTCAGATGATCAACAAGATTAACACTTAGCCTTGACAAAATGTGACAGAGACGTTGCATTGATCGATACATGTTTAACAGTTCACTTCACTTTTAATACCACTTCACGTTTTTTGCTTCTCCCCTGCACTTGCAATATAAAATGTTACTTCAGGTGTGTATGTGTATTTAAAGATTTTGCTTATGTTGTTGAAGACAGACAGCTCATAGAGAAAGCAGAGGAAAAATAAACTTGGCCCCAGGCTCCATGAACTGAAATAATAAACAGATAAGCAGGAGGGGTTATTCAGTGTTTTGTAACCTTCCGTGGGATGGCAGCGGATGAATGCTAAATGTTCTGTGCATCCATTGCTCGTGTTGTGCAAATCATGTTTGCCAGGAATTTCTGGCGGCTTCCATGCCTTTTGTAATGCGAGGCACTGATGTCAGTGATGAGGCGAGCAAGAGTCTCGCACTTGTGACCACTGGGATTGGAGCTGGGTCGGGGTCTCGCTGGCCGTGTGTGGGCAGAAAAAAAGACGACAGTCTGGGTAATGGGGTGGTGGGCCGTCGCGCTCACATTTACAGCAATTGAACTTTGACCCTTTCCAGAGAGCAGCTATTCCTGCAAACATTGGCTCTGGATCTCGAATAAGGCTGCATGGATACAGTCCTAAACAAATGGTTTTATATCACAGTAGCTTCCATGAAACTCCTGTGGCCACAACATGGTTTATGTTCTGTTGGCTCAGTCCTATTCATGAGTATCTTTCCATATGAACATGTTTCAGTCAACCATTACTGACAACATTATTGATATTTATAGACTTCTGCTCAACTGATCTTGTCACCTAACAATACATGACAGCGTACATAGACTGAATGGCCATTTATGCCAATCGTCACATTTTGCGTCTACATTATTCAGAGACTTCATGGTTACAATACATAAACTAAAGTGAAGTTAAATGGACATTCCCCTCATTTCCTGGCTGCTATATCTCAGTCAGTAGGTTGTGTCCAGAGAAAGATCCTCTTCTCTCTAATTCACTGTAATCACATTGAGTCACATTAGCAAAAAGGCTTCCTTGACTGGAGAAGGGTGCAGATGTGGCCAGAATTAAATTACCACTACGAGACACATACATGGCTGGCTGGGATTGTGGCTGGGATGGGGACAAGGACTGGGACTGACCGGGGCTGTGGCTGGGAATAGGGCTAATATGACTGGGGCTGTGGCTGGGACTAGGACTGACTGTGGCTGGGCTGGGGCTGACTGGGGCTGTGGCTGGACTGGGGCTGTCTGGGGCTGTGGCTGGGAATAGGGCTAATATGACTGGGGCTGTGGCTGGGACTAGGACTGACTGGGGCTGTGGCTGGGACTAGGGCTGTGGCTGGGACTAGGGCTGTATCTGGGACTAGGGCAGGGCTGGGAGAAGGGCTGGGCTATAGGTTAGGCTGTGGCAGGGGCCACTTGAAACAATGCACGCCCAGGAAGTGTAAAGGCAGGATTAGCAATACATTGTCAGAGAAATGTGCCTCCATGTCAGAGAAATATGTATTTTGTGTGACTTCGGTGTCACTGCATCCCACTTCCTGCCATTTGGGGGAAAGGGACGTGAATGTCTCTCTTCAGGTCAAGGCATGTATCTATTCTCATATGTCTTCTATACTGGGATTTGATACAGCTCTAATAGACACATCAATACTTTTAACATGCCCCTAAAGCATTATGTTACCTGTCAATATTTAATCTGGGAGGAGTTGGTTGGCAGTGACTTTTTAAAAGTTTTTATTTAATAAAACACTAATGGTGGTTCACAGAAGCCACCAGATTTGTAAGGAATCAGGGAGGAAAAAGCAGTAAATAATTGGATGTCATTACATAGGGTAATGGGACACATTCACATTGACATGATGGATGAGCTCAGGCATTATAGGAGGTGTGTAAGCTTTTGAATCAACAGAAGAATAAATGTGTTGTCTGAGTGTACCACCTACAGATGTAGGATCTTAATTTCAGCCAGTTTTCTACAGCAGCAAAGTAATGCAGCAAAAGAAAATGTGAATTACTATGTGGATTATTTTTTGTAGGGGTTGACTCATTTTTCGTAAGGGTAAATCAAGTTTGTCATTTTAAAGTGGAAATTACAAACTTTAGAAGCCTTTTTAACCCCGAATACACTACAAGTTTGCATTTCCTGCTGTGCATGTCACGTTCCTGACCTGTTTTCTGTTATTTTTGTATGTGTTTAGTTGGTCAGGACGTGAGTTGGGGTGGGCATTCTATGTTATGTGTTTCTATGTTTAGGTCATTTGTAATTAGCCTTATATGGTTCTCAATCAGGGACAGGTATTTGACGTTTTCCTCTGATTGAGAACCATATAAAGGTAGGCTGTTCACACTGTTTGTTTGTGGGTGGTTGTCTCCTGTGTCCGTATATGTTACCACACGGGACTGTATCGTTTGTTTGTAGTCTGTACCTGTTCGTGCGTTCTTCGTTATATGTAAGTTCACATGTTTTAGGTCAGTCTACGTTCGTTTGTTATTTTGTAGTTTGTTGAAGTGTTTTCGGTTTTACGTCTTTACTTTAATAAACATCATTATGTCAAATCATCACGCTGCGCTTTGGTCCAATCCCTACTCTTCCTCTTCATCTGAAGAGGAGGAGGACGACCGTTACAGTGCAGGAAAATTCTCAGCAACAAAAGAGTGATCAAATTAAGTTCCTACGTCTGTATAACTGTGAGAGGAAAGACCTCTTTAGAATGATTTATCTACAATGTAAAACCAGGCACACCACTGAGAGGTCTGTTTCTGGAAATATTCAATGTGAGTGGTCTCGATATATCGAGTGCATTTCAGGTCCACTTGGGAAAACGAGCTGTACAAAGATATAGATATAAGTCTTGTCGCCAGAGATACATCCCCACCATGGCCGTAACTTCATATGAGGACACCGAGGTGAGGACCTCTGTAATCTTTTCAAATAAAAATAAATAAAAATGTTGTACAAATATATATTTTGTACACAATAAATACAATCTATTACTGGTCAACATCTATATATTGCTCCCAGCGTTGATCAAAGCTCAGAATGGTTACACTCTTTATCTGACTAAGTTATATTCGTACCTGCCTCTTTGGGAGCGAGTGGAATCATGAACACTGGTTTGTTCCTTATGTGTGCCTGCATCCTCCAGATTTGCCTTTGTAGAAGGACATTCACCATGCTCTCAAATGGCTAACTCTGCCCTCACGAGGAGGGCCTGAGACTACCCCTCGCAGTCAGCGAGTCAAGTAGGCAACTAGAGAGTCAGCAATGCAGCTGACAGTGTGGTTTGCGAGATGCCGGACAAAAGGCACATTTTAAAACCGTCCTGTGACTCTTGTGACGTCTACAAACATCCCCCAAACAAACAAAACACGACTCTCTGAGAATGAGTGCCCAACTGGTAAATAGTGGCTTATAGATATTTTTATTTTATTTATTTTACCGTTATTTTACCAGGTAAGTTGACTGAGAACACGTTCTCATTTGCAGCAACGACCTGGGGAATAGTTACAGGGGAGAGGAGGGGGATGAATGAGCCAATTGTAAACTGGGGATTATTAGGTGACCATGATGGTCACCTAATATGTCAATCAGTCAGGTGGTTAGCTGTCGGCAGAGACTTCTATTGCAGTAATGTTGAAGGGCTCTGGCTAGTATTACTTAGCCAGTTAGAAGGATGAAGTAAGATGGTAACATTAAACAGAGCCTACCTCAGCAGGAGCTAAAGATAAGCTACTAAGTTCTCCTAATAACTTTTCTTTACAGAGAGTATTTGTATTTGATTTTATTATGTATCCCCATTAGCTGCTGCCAAGGCAGATCCAGGAGAGATTGACATGCATATCATTAATATTAGCTCTCTGTGTACATCCAACGGCCAGCCGTGCTGCCCTGTTCTGAGCCAATAGTAATTTTCCCTTGTTGTGGCACCTGACCACAAGACTGAACAGGAGACCAGGTTTGACAAAACTAGGGCCTGTAGGACCTGCCTTGTTGATAGTGCTGTTAAGAATGCAGAGCGGTGCTTTATTATGGACAGACTTCTCCCCATCTTAGCCACCGTTGTATCAATATGTTTTCACCATGACAGTTTACAATCCAGGGTTACTCCAAGCAGTTTAGTCACAATAACCTGTTAAGGCTAGGGGGTGCTGTTGTCACTATTTATGGAAATCGTGTAATTTTTGAAACGGCTTCCTACAAAATTCTTGATCGTACAATATGCATATTATTATTATTATTGGATAGAAAACAGTCTATAGTTTCTATAGCCGTTGAAATTTTGTCTCTAAGTGGAACAGAACTCATTCTACAGCAATTTCCCTGTTCTGGAGTCAGTTTTAAGGCCACTGTTATTCCTATGAGTATACGGACACTGCTTACATCTTCCCCTGGATGCCTTTACGTGATGACGCTTTGAATGGTATCGATTGCCCAATCACAGCCACTATAAATGAAAAAATCCTGTAGGTAGGAACTCTTTTCTAGGTGCGTCAGGCGCGCGGAGGACACCGACCTACTGTTTTTCCAAGCATTAGTGTAGCCAGTTATATTTCTCCGGTCATATTTTTACTCGTTATAGGAGTTAAAAACATCATAAGGTAGTTAATTTAAAGCGTTTTATAGCAATTTATATTCGTTTAGTGCGATTTTGGGACATTTATTTCTGAGCCACTGTGAATCTCTGGGCACCGTTCCAGTTCATGCCGAACGCAATGTGCATTTCTGCATGGCAAGAGGACAGCTTTCGACCAAAAGACGATTAGACCGAAGAAAGGATTCTTTGACCAAGATTCTGATGGAAGAACAGCTCAAAGTAGGAACAAATTATTATGATAAATCGTGTTTCTGTCTAAAAATGTTAGTGGCTTAGGACGCCATGTTTTTTGACGTAGCTTCGCTTGGCGCAAACTGTATTGAAAAGTAAGGATAATTTAAAAAATGTAATTCCGCGATTGTATTAAGAATTAAATTGTCTATCAATCGCTGTCCACCCTATATTTTTTAGTCACGTTTATGAGTATTTATGTATACGACTAGATCACTGTCTAATATGGCGCACGACATTTTCTGACCAGCTGGGCTACTTTTCTCATTGTCTAACCATGATTTTGGTGGCTAAATATGCAAATTTTCGAACAAACTGTATATGTATGTTGTAATGTGATGTTACAGGAGTGTCATCTGAAGAATTCTGAGAAGGTTAGTGAAAAAAATAATATATTTTGGCGATGTTGACGTTATCGCTCACTTTGGCTAGAATCAATGCTGGGCTGCTATGTGCTATGTGCTATGCTAATATAACGATTTATTGTGTTTTCGCTGTAAGACACTTAGAAAATCTGAAATATTGTCTGTATTCACAGGATCTGTGTCTTTCGATTAGTGTATGCTGTGTATTTTTACGAAATGTTTGATGATTAGTAAGTAGGTAAACACGTTGCTCTATGTAGTTATTCTAGTCAATTTGTGACGGTGGGTGCAATTGTAACCTATGCCATCTACCTGAAATATGCACATTGTTCTAACAAAACCTATCCCATACCATAAATATGTTATCAGACTGTCATCTGATGAGTTTTCTTCTTGGTTAGGGGCTATAAATATCTTAGTTTAGCCGAATTGGTGATAGCTACTGGTGTTGGTGGACAAATAAAAGATGGTGGATTATGCTAATGTGTTTTTAGGTAATAGATGTACATCTTTACATATTGTGTCTTCCCTGTAAAACATTTTAAAAATCGGACATGTTGGCTGGATTCACAAGATCTGTGTCTTTCATTAGCTGTATTGGACTTTAATGTGTGAAAGTTAAATATTTTAAAAAAATATATTTTTTGAATTTCGCGGCTCTGCCTTTTCAGTGGGGGTGGGGGGGGAGTGCCGCTAGCGGCACCCTCATCCTAGACAGGTTAAACAAGCATCAGAGATCATCCAATGCTATTTGTCTGATTTTCCCGTGACAGCCTTTTGCCAGAGGTGCTATTGGAAGGCTTTGAAGGACTCTGTGCTAAGGAGCTGCTCAATACAACTATCACACCAGTCCCTGCTAGTTAATTATGACGGGATGTCAAAAATAATTCATTCAAATCTCCATATCCATCCGTTTATCCTGTTAATAATTGATTTCTTTGGAGCTATGAAATAAGAACTTTTGGTCATCCGCTCCAGAGATATTTCTGTTTTCCCAAAACACTGTCATGAAAAAGGGAAGCATGGCGCACAGGAAGTCTGTGTTTCTCTCATCTTGCTAACACTAATTAGCACAGCATGCTAATAAGAGCATGGGATCCTTCCTACCCATTTGCTATTTAGGTTGTTCCTTTTTGAGCGTTTTGATAGACAGCTAAATGAGGGAGAAAATGAAACTAACTTTCCCAGACAGGCACAGTAGACAATAAAGCATCACTCAAAAATACTTCATGACGCAATCGGTACATTTGTGGAGCTCCAAAATGTCACACTGAAAAAGATATGACAAAGTCTAAGTTGTTACAGTGACACATAGAAATTAATAGAATAATATACTTTTATTAACCCTGGAGCTGTAGCCTTAAGTGCCTTGCCAAAGGGCAGAAATGCATACCTTGTATCTGACAATAGCAAACTTTCGGTTTCAAATAATATCCCCAATTTCCCAAACTTCCGGCTACTGGTCCGCTTCATAAACATCTGGTCCACCATAACAGCTAGCTGGTTGGCTTGACAGTAAAGCAAAGGATAGGATATTTTAATGCTGAATGTCTGTCAACAAATCACAAACTAATTAACTGAGCAGTGTTTTATTTTGTTTATATGATAAAACATTAAATATAAAGCCACATTTTTGGGTATTCCATTGAATGTGGTGTAACTGCTGTGTGCGTATGTGTGTGCGTGCGTGTGTGTGGTGTCTGTCATTGGGTCGATTGTTGGGGACCCTCAGAGTAAATGGTCGAGGGAGCAGTCTCACTCCATCGGGTCAGCGCCAGTGTTTATTATTTATACATACATTTATACTTCTCATCGATTTTCCTATAGACTTTACTGCCCCATTGACATAGTGAGAGGCAGAGAGGAGAGCGATGAATGGTTGGAGGGAGGGAGCAAGATGGAGGGAGGGGGCTGGAGGGCTGTGGACGCTGCGTCAAACCTTCATACTATCCAAAATGATCTGTTTATAAGCAACTGCTTCCTAAGGTTAGGGTTAGGGCAAAGGTAAGGTTTAGAATTAAGGTTAGGAGAAGGGTTAAGGTTAGAGTTTGGGCTAAGGTTAGGGTAATGGTTAGTGTTTAGGGTTAGGATAAGGATTAAGGGCAAGGTTATGCTTAGGTTGAGGGTTAGTAGGTTACTGATAGTGTTAAGCCCCTGAAAAAGGGGAGAAATGATCACGAGAGTGATACGGTATTGTTTACTCATTGAAACTTCTAGTGCAATCATTTTACAAAAGTAACACATTTTACAGAACAACAGATCTACAGGAAATAGATAGTTTTGTAGGGCTTATTCAAGTCACAACAGTATACACTGTAATTCACTGAAACAGATTCTAATGTCAATATAACTGTCAAGCACAAAGCTTTAAAGGAAATACTCATAGCCTGTTATATATTAAAAAGTATTAGTAAGTTCATAGTATGTGAGGATCTTAAAACATCTAAGGTTAAGAAGATCATACATTCAGTATTAGTTGATAGAGATTGATAACATTCATATAATTGTGTTAAAATCCGTCAAGCGTACAAAGGATACGAATTGTGAGAGGAATGTATAAACGTTGTGTTGATTACTTTATTTTGTCGTGGGTAAAAGTGTTAATCTGTGATCTACTAAATGCTCTTAATCTATGAGCCTGAGATCGATTGCTCTGGTCTCCATTGAAGGTCCCGGAGAAATCGCGGTACAATACCGTTCCACTCTCGTGATCATTTCTCCCCTTTTTCAGGTACGTTATTGATGATAAAAAAAGAGTAATTTAAATGTAATAACTCGCTAACATGTCAAGAGTGTTTAAGGTGTGTCTTAGTAACATATTGAGGAAGTTAGTTAAGTTTGCAGAGAGTAATATGAGCCCTGCTCGGTTGCAGCGAAGAATAGCTTCGTACTGAGAGTAGCTGCCATTTGATGTCGATTGTGAATGAACATGTGCGTTGTTAATAAGATAGTTTGCGGTGTTATTTGTATAATGGTTTTTCAAACACTTTATTGCCTGTTGATATATTGAGTTATGGGTTACTGAGTTAACCTGTTTGGGCTGAAGGGGCAGTATTGAGTAGCCAGATAAAAGGTGCCCATTTTAATCGGCCTCGTACTCAATTCTTGCTCGTACAATATGCATATTATTATTACCATTGGATAGAAAACACTATCTAGTTTCTAAAACCGTTTGAATTATTTCTCTGAGTGAAACAGAACTCATTCTGCAGCACACTTCCTGACCAGGAAGTGGAAAGTCTGAAATCGAGGCTCTATTCTTCTTCCTGCCTATAAATGGGCACGAGACCTATTAGTATACATGCACGTCATACACCTTCCCCTGGGGGTCAAGAGGCTGTGAGAGAAGAAATTAGGTGATTATCTTGGTCTGAGATGGAACACATCATCTTGGAATGACGTAGTCGTCAGCGCCCAAGTGTTTCTGGCTATTGTGGTAAGCTAATATAACGCTACATTTTTTTTCGCTGTAAAACACTTAATACATCGGAAATATTGGCTGGAATCACAAGATGCCTGTCTTTCATTTGCTGTACACTATGTATTTTTCAGAAATGTTTTATGATGAGTAATTAGGTATTTGACGTTGGTGCCTGTAATTATTATGGCTGCTTTCGGTGCAATTTCTGATTGTAGCTGCAATGTAAACTATTCAATAAATATGTTATCAGACTGTCATCTGATGAAGTTGTTTCTTGGTTAGTGGCTATTTATATCTTTATTTTGTCGAATTTGTGATAGCTACTGATGGAGTAAAAAACTGGTGGAGTAAAAAAAGTGGTGTCTTTTGCTAACGTGGTTAGCTAATAGATTTACATATTGTGTCTTCCCTGTAAAACATTTAAAAAATCGGACATGTTGGCTGGATTCACAAGATGTGTACCTTTCATATGCTGTATTGGACTTGTTAATGTGTGAAAATTAAATATTTAAAAAAATATCTTTTGAATTTCGCGCCCTGCTCTTGAAGTGGCTGTTGTCATAAGTGTACCGACGCCGGGCTGCAGCCATAAGAAGTTAACCTGTTGAGGCTGGGGGCGCTGTTGTCACTATTTATGCTAATCGTGTAATTTTTGAAACGGCTTTTTACAAAATTCTTGATCATACAATATGCATATTATTATTATTATTGGATAGAAAACAGTCTATAGTTTCTATAGGAGTTGAAATTTTGTCTCTAAGTGGAACAGAACCCATTCTACAGCAATTTCCCTGACATGGAGTCAGATTTCAGAAATTTTGGCCCCTGATCTGGAGTCAGTTAAAAGGCCACTGTTATTGCTATGAGTATACAGACACTGCTTACGTCTTCCCCTGGATGCCTTTACGTGATGACGATTTGAATGGGGTTGATTGCGCGTTCACAGGCACTATAAATTAAAAAACCCTGTAGCTAGTCACTCTTTTGGAGCTGCGTCATGCGCCTGGAGGACACCGACCCGCACCTGTTCCAAGCATTAGTGTTGGGAGTAATCTTTCTCCGGTCATGTTAAGACTCGTTATAAGAGTTAAAAACATCATAAGGTAGTTAATTTAAAGCGTTTTATAGCAATTTATATCCGTTTAGTGCGATTTTGGGACATTTATTTCTGAAACGCTGTGAATCGCTGGGCACGCTTCCAGTTCATGCTGAACGCAGTTGGCATTTCCACATGGCAAGAGGACAGCTTTCCACCAAAAGACGATTAGACCCAAGAAAGGATCCTTTGCCCAAGATACTGATGGAAGAACAGCTCAAAGTAGGACATTTTTATTATGATAAATCGTGTTTCTGTCGAAAAATGTTAGTGGCTTAGGACGCCATGTTTTTTGACGTAGCTTCGCTTGGCGCAAACTGTATTGAAAAGTAAGGATAATTTAAAAAATGTAATTCCGCGATTGTATTAAGAATTAAATTGTCTATCAATCGCTGTCCACCCTATATTTTTTAGTCACGTTTATGAGTATTTATGTATACGAGTAGCTCACTGTCTAATATGGCGCACGGACATTTTCTCACCAGCTGGGCTACTTTTTCCATTGTCTAACCATGATTTTGGTGGCTAAATATGCACATTTTCGAACAAACTGTATATGCATGTTGTAATGTGATGTTACAGGGGTGTCATCTGAAGAATTCTGAGAAGGTTAGTGAAAAAATAATATATTTTGCCGATGTTTACGTTATCGCTCACTTTGGCTAGAATTAATGCTGGGGTAATGTTTGCACATGTGCTATGCTAATATAACGATTTATTGTGTTTTCGCTGTAAGACACTTAGAAAATCTGAAATGTTGTCTGTATTCACAGGATCTGTGTCTTTCGATTAGTGTATGCTGTGTATTTTTACGAAATGTTTGATGATTAGTAAGTAGGTAAACACGTTGCTCTATGTAGTTATTCTAGTCCATTTGTGACGGTGGGTGCAATTGTAACCTATGCCATCTACCTGAAATATGCACGTTTTTCTAACAAAACCTATCCCATACCATAAATATGTTATCAGACTGTCATCTGATGAGTTTTTTTCTTGGTTAGGGGCTATAAATATCTTAGTTTAGCCGAATTAGTGATAGCTACTGTTGTTGGTGGACAAAGAAAAGATGGTGGATTATGCTAATGTGTTTTTAGCTAATAGATTTACATCTTTACATATTGTGTCTTCCCTGTAAAACATTTTAAAAATCGGACATGTTGGCTGGATTCACAAGATCTGTGTCTTTCATTAGCTGTATTGGACTTTAATGTGTGAAAGTTAAATATTTAAAAAAAATAATTTTTTTTGAATTTCGCGGCTCTGCCTTTTCAGTGGGGGTGGGGGGGAGTGCCGCTAGCGGCACACTCATCCTAGACAGGTTTCCTTTAACCTGTCACACTAGCCTGTAGAACATCTACAGATGGACTATCGAAATAAAGTGTTACCAGATGCTGCAGCCAGTGATTTCTCAGATGTTGCTTGGTTATTAATGACTTGTGAGGGACTCGCCATAGATGAGGAGCATTTCTAATCAGCACAGAAATGGATGATGTTTCCCCTCACTTTTCCCTCTTCACTCTGTGTGTGTGTGTGTGTGTGTGTGTGTGTGTGTGTGTGTGTGTGTGTGTGTGTGTGTGTGTGTGTGTGTGTGTGTGTGTGTGTGTGTGTGTGCATTTTCTGTGCGTGCGAGTGTGCGTGTTTGTGAGTGGACGAGTTTAACTATTCTTGAGGGGACCAGAAGGGTCCAGGACATTTTGATGGTCCCCACAAGGTCAAATGCAATTTCTAGGGGGTTTAGTGTGCTGTGCTGTGGTGGAGATCTTTGTTGGCTATACTCGGCCTTGTCTCAGGATTGTAAGTTGGTGGTTGAAGATATCCCTCTAGTGGTGCGGGGGCTGTGCTTTGGCAAAGTGGGTGGGGTTATATCCTTCCTATTTGGCCCTGTCCGGGGGTATCTTCGGATGGGGCCACAGTGTCTCCTGACCGCTCCTGTCTCAGCCTCCAGTATTTATGCTGCAGTAGTTTGTGTCGGGGGGCTAGGGTCAGTTGGTTATACCTGGAGTACTTCTCCTGTCTTATCCAGTGTCCTGTGTGAATTTAAGTATGCTCTCTCTAATTCTCTCGTTCTCTCGTTCTCTCTCTCTCTCTGAGAACCTGAGCCCTAGGACCATACGTCAGGACTACCAGGCATGACTCCTTGCTGTCCCCAGTCCGCCTGGCCTTTTTGCTATTCCAGTTTCAACTGTTCTGCCTGCGGTTACGGAACCCCTACCTGTCCCAGACCTGCTGTTTTCAACTCTTAACCTGTTGGGGATGGGGGCGCTGTTTAGACTATTTATGCTAATGTGGCTAATTTTTTAAACGGCTTCCCACAAAATCCTTGATCGTACAATATGCATATTATTATTATTATTGGATAGAAAACAGTCTATAGTTTCTATAGGAGTTGAAATTTTGTCTCTAAGTGGAACAGAGCCCATTCTACAGCAATTTCCCTGACATGGAGTCAGATTTGAGAAATGTTGGCCACTCTTCTGAAGTCATTTAAAAGGGCACTGTCGTTGCTATGACTATACGGACACTTCTTACGTCTTCCCCTGGATGCCTTTACGTGATGACGATTCCAACGGGATCGATTGCGCGTTCACAGGCCCTACAAATCAAAAAACCCTGAAGCTAGTCATTCTTTGGGAGCTGCGTCATGAGCCTAGAGGACCCCGGCGCGCACCTGTTCCAAGCGTTAGTTTAGCCTGTTATATTTCTCCGGTCATCTTTTCACTCGTTATAGGAGTTACAAACATCACAAAGTAGTTAATTTAAAGCGTTTTATAGCAATTTATATCCGTTTAGTGCGATTTTGGGACATTTATTTTTGCAACGATGTGAAAAGTTGGGCACGCTTTTCAGTTCATCCCGAACGCAGTTGACATTTCCACATGGCAAGAGGACAGCTTTCCACCAAAAGACGATTTCTCCCAAGAAAGGATCCTTTGCCCAAGATACTGATGGAAGAACAGCTCAAGGTAGGACATTTTTATTATGATAAATCGTGTTTCTGTCGAAACATTTTAGTGGCTTAGGACGCCATGTTTTTTGACGTAGCTTCGCTTGGCGCAAACTGTATTGAAAAGTAAGGATAAATTAAAAAATGTAATAACGCAATTGTATTAAGAATTAAATTGTCTATCAATCCCTGTCCACCCTATATTTTTTAGTCACGTTTATGAGTATTTATGTATAAGAGTAGATCACTGTCTAAGTGGCGCAAGGACATTTTCTGACCAGCCTGTCTACATTTCACATTGTCTAACCATGATTTTGGTGGCTAAATATAAACATTTTCGATCAAACTGTATATGCATGTTGTAATGTGATGTTACAGGAGTGTCATCGGAAGAATTCTGAGAAGGTTAGTGAAAAAATTTATATCTTTTGGCGATGTTGACTTTTATCGCTCACTTTGGCTAGAATCAATGCTATGCGCTAATTGCTATGTGCTAAGCTAATATAACGATTTATTGTGTTTTCGCTGTAAGACACTTAGAAAATCTGAAATATTGTCTGTATTCACAGGATCTGTGTCTTTCGATTCGTGTATGCTGTGTATTTTTACGAAATGTTTGATGATTAGTAGTTAGGTAAACACGTTGCTCATTGTAATTATTCTAGTCCATTTGTGATGGTGGGTGCAATTGTAAACTATGCCATCTACCTGAAATATGCACTTTTTTCTAACAAAACCTATCCCATACCATAAATATGTTATCAGACTGTCATCTAATGAGTTTTTTTGTTGGTTAGGGGCTATAAATATCTTAGTTTAGCCGAATTGGTGATGGCTACTGGTGTTGGTGGACAAATAAAAGATGGTGGATTATGCTAATGTGTTTTTAGGTAATAGATGTACATCTTTACATATTGTGTCTTCCCTGTAAAACATTTTAAAAATCGGAAATGTTGACTGGATTCACAAGATCTGTGTCTTTCATTAGCTGTATTGGACTTTAATGTGTGAAAGTTAAATATTTTAAAAAAATATTTTTTTTGAATTTCGCGGCACTGGTTTTTCAGTGGGGGGGGGGGGGGTGTGCCGCTAGCGCCACGCTGATCCTAGACAGGTTAATGATCGGCTATGAAAAGCCAACTGAGATTTATTCCTGATTATTATTTGACCATGCTTGTCATTTATGAACATTTTGAAAATCTTGGCTCTCTCTAATTTTCTCCTTCTCTCTTTCTTTCTCTCGGAGGACCTGAGCCCTAGGACCATACGTCGGGACTACCGGGCGTGGTGACTCCTTGCTGTCCCCAGTCCGCCTGGCCTTGCTGCTATTCCAGTTTCAACTGTTCTGCCTGCAGTTATGGAACCGCCACCTGTCCCAGACCTGTTGTTTTTCAACTCTTAATGATCGGCTATGAAAAGCCAACTGAAAATAATTCATGATTATTATTTGACCATGCTTGTCACTTATGAACATTTTTGAACATCTTGGCATACTTCTGTTATAATCTCCACCCGGCACAGCCAGAAGAGGACTGGCCACCCCTCATAGCCTGGTTCCTCTCTAGGTTTCTTCCTCGGTTTTGGCCTTTCTAGGGAGTTTTTCCTAGCCACCGTGCTTCTACACCTGCATTACTAGCTGTTTGGGGTTTAGGCTGGGTTTCTGTACAGCACTTCGAGATATTAGCTGATGTACGAAGGGCTATATAAAATAAACTTGATTGATTGATTGATTTAGGGTTAAGGTTAGAATTAGTGCTAGGGTTGGAATTAGGTTTAGGGTTAAGGTTTTTGTTAAGGTCAGGCCTAAGGTTAGGGTTAGGGTTACGGTTCGGTTTAGGATTTGGATGAGGTTTGGTTTTAGGGTTAGGGGTTAGGGAAAGTAGGATTTTGAATGGGAGTGAATTTTGTGTCCCCACAGGGTGAGTTGTACAATACTGTGTGTGTGTGTGTGTGTGTGTGTATGTGTGTGTATGTGTGTGTGTGTGTGTGTGTGTGTGTGTGTGTGTGTGTGTGTGTGTGTGTGTGTGTGTGTGTGTGTGTGTGTGTGTGTGTGTGTGTGTGTGTGTGTGTGTGTGTGTGTGTGTGTGTGTGTGTGTGTGTGTGTGTGTGAGAGAGAGTTCATCATGCAAGAGAGAGAGAGTTCATTATGCAAGAGAGAGAGAGTTCATTATGCAAGAGAGAAAGAGTTCATTATGCAAGAGAGAGAGAGTTCATTATGCAAGAGAGAGAGAGTTCATTATGCAAGAGAGAGAGAGTTCATTATGCAAGAGAGAAAGAGTTCATTATGCAAGAGAGAGAGAGTTCATTATGCAAGAGAGAGAGAGAGAGTTCATTATGCAAGAGAGAGAGAGTTCATCATGCAAGAGAGAGAGAGTTCATTATGCAAGAGAGAAAGAGTTCATTATGCAAGAGAGAGAGAGTTCATTATGCAAGAGAGAAAGAGAGTTCATTATGCAAGAGAGAGAGAGTTCATTATGAAAGAGAGAGAGAGAGAGTTCATTATGCAAGAGAGAGAGAGTTCATCATGCAAGAGAGAGAGTTCATTATGCAAGAGAGAGAGAGTTCATTATGCAAGAGAGAGAGAGCTCATTATGAAAGAGAGAGAGAGAGAGTTCATTATGCAAGAGAGAGAGAGTTCATCATGCAAGAGAGAGAGAGTTCATTATGCAAGAGAGAGAGAGTTCATCATGCAAGAGAGAGAGAGTTCATCATGCAAGAGAGAGAGAGTTCATTATGCAAGTGAGAGAGAGTTCATTATGCAAGAGAGAGAGAGTTCATTATGCAAGAGAGAGAGAGTTCATTATGCAAGAGAGAGAGAGTTCATTATGCAAGAGAGAGAGAGAGTTCATTATGCAAGAGAGAGAGAGTTCATCATGCAAGAGAGAGAGAGTTCATTATGCAAGTGAGAGAGAGTTCATTATGCAAGAGAGAGAGAGTTCATTATGCAAGAGAGAGAGAGTTCATTATGCAAGAGAGAGAGAGAGTTCATTATGCAAGAGAGAGAGAGTTAGAGACAGACAGTGAAGGAAGAGAAGAAAAAGGTAAATGGTATTGTAAACATTACACATGCCTATATATGTCTTGAAAGGGTTATATTGTAAACATTACAAATATCTATATGTGTCTGGTAAGGGTTCCATTGTAAACATTATAAATGTCTATATGTGTCTGGAAAGGGTTATATTGTAAACATTATACATGTCTATATGTGTCTGGAAAGGGTTATATTGCAAACATTACAAATGTCTCTATGTGTCTGGAAAGGGTTATATTGTAATCATTGCATTTGTCTATATGTGTCTGGTAAGGGTTATATTGTAAATATTATAAATGTCTATATGTGTTTTGAACGGGTTCTATTGCAAACATTATAAATATCTATATGTGTCTGGAAAGGGTTATATTGTAAACCAAGTCAGAAAATAGAAAAAAAAGAAACGTCCCTTTTTCAGGACCGTGTCTTTCAAAGATAATTTGTAAAATCCCCAAAACTTCACAGATCTTCGTTGTAAAGGGTTTGAACACTGTTTCCCATGCTTGTTCAATGAAGCATAAACAATTAATGAACATACACTTGTGGTACGGTCGATAGGACACTAACAGCTTACTAACGGTAGGCAATTAAGGTCACAGTTATGAAAACTTAGGACACTAATGAGGCCTTTCTACTGACTCTGAAAAACACCAAAGGAAAGATGCCCAGGATCCCTGCTCAACTGTGTGAACGTGCCTTAGGCATGCTGCAAGGAGGCATGAGGACTGAAGATGTGGCCAGGGCAATAAATTGCAATTTCGGTACCGTGAGACGCCTAAGACAGCGCTACAGAGAGACAGGACGGACAGCTGATCGTCCTCGCAGTGGCAGACCACGTGTAACAACACCTGCACAGGATTGGTACACCGAACATCACACCTGCGGGACAGGTACATGATGGCAACAACAACTGCCCGAGTTACACCAGGAACGCACAATCTCTCCATCAGTGCTCAGACTGTCCGCAATAGGCTGATAGAGGCTGGACTGAGAGCTTGTAGGCCTGTTATAAGGCAGGACCTCACCAGCAACAACATCGCCTATGGGGACAAACCCACCATCGCTGGACCAGACAGGACTGGTAAAAAGTGCTCTTCACTGACGAGTCGCGGTTTTGTCTCAAACGGGGGGATGGTCGGACTCGCGTTTATCGTCAAAGGAATGAGCGTTACACCGAGGCCTGTACTCTGGAGTGGGATCGATTTGGAGGTGGAGGGTCCGTCATGGTCTGGGGCGGTGTGTCACAGCATCATCGGACTGAGCTTGTTGTCATTGCAGGCAATCTCAACGCTGTGCGTTACAGGGAAGACATCCTCCTCCCTCATGTGGTACCCTTCCTGCAGGCTCATCCTGACATGACCCTCCAGCATGACAATTGCATCAGCCATACTGCTCGTTCTGTGCGTGATTTCCTGCAAGTCAGGAATGTCAGTGTTCTGCACTGGCCAGGGAATAGCCTGGATCTCAATCCCATTGAGCACGTTTGGGACCTGTTGGATCGGAGGGTGAGGGATAGGGCCCCCCCCCCAAGAAATGTTTGGGAACTTGCAGGTGCCTTGGTGGAAGAGTGGGGTAACATCTCACAGCAAGAACTGGTAAATCTGGTGCAGTCCATGAGGAGATGCACTGCAGTACTTAACTTCTCTAGGATAGGGAGCAGCATTTTCACTTTGGATGAATAGCGTGCCCAGAGTGAACTGCCTCCTACTCTGTCCCATATGCTAATATATGCATATTATTATTACTATTGGATATAAAACACTCTGAAGTTTCTAAAACTGTTTGAATTATGTCTGTGAGTATAACAGAATGGCAGGGAAAGACCTGAGAAAAAATCCAAACAGGAAGTGAGATTTCTGAGGATGGTCGATTTTCAACTCATCGCCTATTCAAATCCCAGTAAGATATGGATCTGTTTGCGCCTTCCACTAGATGTCAACAGTCTGTAGAACGTTGAATGAAGCCTCTACTGTGATGTGGGGCCGGATGGGAGGTGTTTCAGTCAGTGGTCTGGCAGAATGCCAGTTCCTGGTCATGCGCATTCCAAATGATATCGTCTTGCGTTCCATTACTTCTGTAGACACAAAGGAATTCTCCGGTTGGAACGTTATTGAATATTTATGATAAAAACATCCTGAAGATTGATTCTCTACTTAGTTTGACCAGTTTATTCAACCTGTAATATAACTTTTTGATGTTTTCGTCCGACCTTCGCCTGGATCTGCGCGAGCATTTGGACATGTGTACTAAACGTGCTAGCAAAAGTAGCTACTTGGACATAAATAATGGACATTATCAACAAAACAAAAATTTATTGTGGAGCTAGGATTCCTGGGAGTGCATTCTGATGAAGATCATCAAAGGTAAGGGAATATTTATGATGTAATTTCGTATTTCTGTTGACTCCAACATGGCGGAGAAATGTTGTTTATATCTGAGCGCCGTCTCAGATTATTGCATGGTTTGCTTTTTCCGTAAAGTTTTTTTGAAATCTGACACAGCGGTTGCATTAAGAACAAGTGTATATTTAAATCTATGTAAAACATGTATCTTTCATCCAAGTGCATGATGAGTATTTCTGTTATTAGATGTGGCTCTCTGCAATTTCTCCAGATATTTTGGAGGCATTTCTGAACATGGCGCCAATGTAAACTAAGATATTTGGATATAAATATGCACATTATCGAACAAAACATACATGTATCGTGTAACATGATGTCCTATGAGTGTCATCTGATGAAGATCATCAAAGGTTAGTGGGAAAATGGCTGTGTTTTTCTGTGGCTATGTACTGACCTAACATAATTGTCTGGTGTGCTTTCGCCGTAAATCCTTTTTGAAATCAGACATGTTGGCTGGATTCACAACATGTGTAGCTTTAATATGGTGTCTTTCATGTGTGATTTCATGAAAGATAGATTTTTATAGTAATATATTTGAATTTGGAGCGCTGCATTTTTTTCTGGCTTTTGGCCAAGTGGGACGTTAGCGTCCCACATATCCCATAGAAGTTAATGCAGCTGGTGGCCACACCAGATACTGACTGTTACTTTTGATTTTGACCTCCCCTTTGTTCAGGGACACATTATTCCATTTCTGTGAGTCACATGTCTGTGGAACTTATTTAGTTTATGTCTCAGTTGTTGAATCTTGTTATGTTCATGCAAATATTTACACATGTTAAGTTTGCTGAAAATAAACACAGTTGAGAGGATGTTTCTTTTTTTGCTGAGTTTACGTGTATATATATATGTGTCTGGTAAGGGTGATGATATTTTCCATGAGAATGATGATGATGATGATAATGTATCCCATGAGAATGATGATGATGGATAATTCCCATGTAAATGATGATGATCATGATGATAATATTTCTCATGAGAATGATGATGATGGATATTTCCCATGTGAATGATGATGATGGATATTTCCCATGTAAATGATGATGATCATGATGATAATATTTCTCATGAGAATGATGATGATGGATGTTTCCCATGAGAATGATGATGATGATGGATGTTTTCCATGAGAATGATGATGATAATGGATGTTTCCCATGACAATGATGATGATGGATGTTTCCCATGAGAATGATGATGATAATGGATGTTTCCCATGAGAATGATGATGATGATGGATATGTCCCATGTGAATGATGATGATGGATATTTCCCATGAGAATGAGGATGATGATGGATGTTTCCCATGAGAATGATGATGATGGATGTTTCCCATGTGAATGATGATGATGGATGTTTCCCATGAGAATGATGATGATGATGGATGTTTCCCATGAGAATGATGATGATGATGGATGTTTCCCATGAGAATGATGATGATGGATGTTTCCCATGAGAATGATGATGATGATGATGATGATGATGATGATGATGATGATGATGATGATGATGGATGTTTCCCATGAGAATGATGATGATGGATGTTTCCCATGAGAATGAGGATGATGATGGATGTTTCCCATGAGAATGATGATGATGGATGTTTCCCATGAGGATGATGATGATGATGATGATGATGATGATGATGATGATGATGATGATGATGATGATGATGATGATGATGATGATGATGATGATGGTGGATGTTTCCAATGAGAATGATGATGATGGATGTTTCCCATGAGATTGATGATGGATGTTTCCCTTGAGAATGATGATGATGATGGATGTTTCCCATGAGAGTGGTGATGTTTCATATGATGATGATGATGATAATGATGATGTACGTTTCCCATGAGAATGATGATGATGATGATGATGAATGTTTCCCATGAGAATGATGATGTTTCATATGAGGATGATGATGCTATTGCTAAAGAAAATAAATATAGCACTGTAACACTGGCGTCACCAGTCAGTTAGTGGACGCTCTTATATATCAGTCTTTTTAAATAGATTTATAACACATTCCCTGTTGAGCAAATGTAAAAACCAAACAGCAGGGATTGCATGCATTGTTTACAGAAATGGCAACCTAAACTACTATCTACTTTCTACTCTTAATTCCATTTTGAGATGTGGTGGGCTACGAGACAAAAAAATTGATAAAAGTAGCTGTCACGCCCTGACCTTAGAGATCCTTTTTATGTCTCTATTTTGGTTGGTCATGGCGTGAGTTGGGGTGGGCATTCTATGTTTTGTGTTTCTGTGATTTTCTATTTCTATGTTTTGGCCGGGTATGGTTCTCAATCAGGGACAGCTGTCTATCGTTGTCTCTGATTGGGAACCATACTTAGGTAGCTCTTTTTTCCACCTGTGTTTGTGGGAAGTTGACTTCTGTTTTGGGCACATTGCCTGTAGCTTCACGGTTTGTTTTTGTCGTGTTTGTTGTTTTTGTTCGGCGTCAGTTTTATTCAATAAAGAAAATGTACGCTCACCACGCTGCACCTTGGTCCTCCTCTTTCAACAGCCGTGACAGCAGCATGCAGAGGAGGTGTGATTTGAATAGACGCAAAAATGCCATATTGATTGCTACCATGCCAACCATTAAGAATTCATGCTCCTATTCCAGTGGAATAACACAGAATTACTCTCATTTAATTAAGGATGTTTCTTCATTATGGTGCCATGCATATTTAATAACTGACTTCTCAACCGCTTCTGCTGAAATATGGCCCAAAAGTAACTAATTACAAACGTCTGTGTCACTTCCACAGGCTCTCAGTGCATTGCTCTGTGACTTTAGTTTAATGAAAAAAGAGTTGTGTTTTGGTACGTACAGTGCCTTGCAAAAGTATTCACCTCCCTTGGCATTTTTCCTATTTTGTTGCATTACAACCTGTCATTTAAATTGTTTTTTATTTGGATTTCACGACATACACAAAATAGTCCAAATTGGTGAAGTGAAATGAAAAAAAATTACTTGTCTCCAAAAATTCTACAAAATGTAAAACGGAAAAGTGGTGCGTGCATATTTATCACCCGCTTTGCTATAAAGCCCCCAGATGAGATCTGGTGCAACCAATTACCTTCAGAAGTCACATAATTAATTAAATAAAGTCCACCTGTGTGCAATCTAAGTGTCACATGATCTCAGTAAATGTACACCTGTTCTGAAGTCTGCAACACCACTAAGCAAGGGACACCACTAAGTAAGGGGCACCACCAAGCAAGTGGCACCATGAAGACCAAGGAGCTCTAAAAACAGGTCAGGGACAAAGTTGTAGAGAAGTATAGATCAGGCTTGGGTTATAACATTTTTTGAAACTTTGAACATCCCGCGGACCACCATTATTAAAAAATAGGGTACGACAACAAACCTGCCAAGAGAGGGCCGTCCACCAAAACTTGGACCAGGCAAGGAGTGCATTAATCAGAGAGGCAACAAAGAGACCAAAGATAACCCTGAAGGAGCTGCAAAGCTCCACAGCAGAGATTGGAGTATCTGTCCATAGGACCACTTTAAGCCGTACAATCCACAGAGCTGGACTTTATGGAAGAGTGGCCAGAAAAAAATCCATTGCTTAAAGAAAAAAATAAGCAAACATGTTTGGTGTTTGCCAAAAGGCATGTGGGAGACTCCCCAAACATATGGAAGAAGGTACTCTGGTCAGATGAGACAAAAATTGAGCTTTTTGGCCATCAAGGAAAACACTATGTTTGGCACAAACCCAACCACTCGCATCACCCCGAGCACATCAACCATGTTTTTCATCAGCAGGGACTAGGAAACTGGTCAGAATTTAAGGAATGATGGATGGCGCTAAAAACAGGGAAATCCTTGAGGGAAACCTGTTTTAGTCTTCTAGAGTGTCGAGACTGGGACGGAGGTTCACCTTCCAGCAGGACAAAGACCCTAAGCATACTGCTAAAGCAACACTCGAGTGTTTTAAGGGAAACATGTAAATCTCGTCAAAGTCCAGACCTAAATCCAATTGAGAATCTGTGGTATCTGTGGTATGACTTAAAGATTGCTGTACAGCAGCAGGAACCCATCCAACTTGAAGGAGATGGAGCAGTTTTGCCTTGAAGAATGGGCAAAAATCCCAGTGGCTAGATGTGCCAAGCTTGTAGAGACAAATCCCAAGAGACTTGTAGCTGTAATTGCTGCAAAAGGTGGCTCTACAAAGTACTGACTTGGGGGGTGTGGGTGAATATCTATGCACGCTCAAGTTTTCTGTTTTGTGTCTCATTTCTTGTTTGTTTCACAATAAAAAAGATTTAGCATCCTCAAAGTGGTAGGCATGTTGTATAAATCAAATGATACAAACCGCCCAAAAATCTATTTTAATTCCAGGTTGTAAGGCAACAAAATAGGAAAAATGCCAAGGGGGTGAATACTTTCGCAAGGTACTGTATGCAAGCCAATGGTCTGAGTTTTAATGAGTTACATTGTCATAGTGCAGTTTCACGTACATTTTTACATATTGATTAATAAAAAAAAAGAAAAGCTTAAATGTCTTGAGTCAATAACTATTCAACCCATTCCTTATGGCAAGCCTAAATAAGTTCAGGAGTAAAAATGTGCTTAACTTCTTATGGCTGCAAGGCAAAGTGTTGAGTAGCCAGTGAAATCGTGCCCATTTCAAACGGCCTCCTACTCAAATCTTGCTCGTACAATATGAATATTATTATTCTTTTTGGATAGAAAACACTTTCTAGTTTCTAAAAGAGGTGGAATTATTTCTCTGAGTGAAACAGAAGTCCTTCTGCAGCACTTTTCCTAACCAGGAAGTAAAATGTCAGAAATCGGTGCTCTTTTCAATTTGATGCCTATACATGGTCTTAACACTTAGGAGTCTGCTGACAATCTATACGCCTTCCTACTGGTGTAAAGAAATTTGAAGAAATGTTTCTGCTCATCTTGTTCTGTGGTGGAAAAAAAACTATTTCTTTGTCCTGACCGTCCCCTTCCGGTACTCTGGAGGAAGTGGGATGGACTTTTGTTTTGCCTTGGTAACGAACGGCTAACGTCTCCAGCTCAAATTTTTTTTGCTATATGTGACCATATCACCGTAATCTATGTTTTTTCAATATAGTTTAATCAGATTATTGAAACTTTATTCGGGAGTTTTGCCGTGTTCCGTCATCTGACTGTGTTTACGTTGGAGAAATTACGCTAGTGCCAATGCTAATTGAAGAGGGACATTTGCCATTCTGAATCGAAACAACGACTCATCTGGACAGAGTACACGTTCTTCAACATTCTGATGAAAGATCAGCAAAAGTAAGACCCATTTTATGATGTTATTTCATATATCTGTCGTGCATGTGAATTGGCCGTGGGCGCCCAATTATTTCTGTCTATTTTAGCTACGCTAATATAGCGATACATTTTGTTTGCGCTGTAAAACATTTAATAAATCGGAAATATTGTTTGGAATCACAATATGCCTGTTGTCACGCCCTGGCCTTAGTATTCTTTGTTTTCTTTATTATTTTAGTTAGGTCAGGGTGTGACATGGGGAATGTTTATGTTTTGTTAGTTTTGGGTGTTTATATGGTAAAGGGGTTATGGGGTGTAGTATATGGGTTTGTGTTGAGTGTAGATGTCTAGCGTTGTCTATGTATGTTTAGTTGTCTAGGAGAGTCTATGGTTACCTGAATGAGTTCCCAATTAGAGACAGCTGATTTCGGTTGTCTCTGATTGGGAGCCTTATTTAGGGTAGCCATAGGCTCTCATTGGTTGTGAGTAATTGTCTATGTAGAACGTTTGTAGCCTGTATGTATGTGCACAACGTTTGTAGCTTCACGGTCGTTTTCTTGTTTTGTTTTGTATTAAGTGTTTCGTGTTTATTTTTCGTCATCTTTTAAAATAAAAGAAGATGGCTTATTTTCCAACTGCTGCGTTTTGGTCCGTCAATCCCCCACACGATCGTGACACCTGTCTTTCAATTGCTGCAGACTATGTATTTTTCAGAAATGTTTTATGATGAGTAATTAGCTATTTGACGTTGGTGTCTGTAAATATTATGGCTGCTTTTGGTGCAATTTCGGCTTGTAGCTGAAATGTAAACTATGGTTTATACATGAAATATGCAAATTTTTCGAACAAAACATATGCTATACAATAAATATGTTATCAGACTGTCATCTGATGAATTTGTTTCTTGGTTAGTGGCTATTTATATCTTTATTTGGTCGAATTTGTGATAGCACCTGATGGAGTAAGAAACTGATGGAGTTAGAAAAAGTTGTGTCTTTTGCTAACATGGTTAGCTAATAGATTTACATATTTTGTCTTCCCTGTAAAACATTTTAAAAATCGGACATGTTGGCTTGATTCACAAGATGTGCACCTTTCATCTGGTGTCTTGGACTTGTTAATTTGTGAAAGTTACATATTTAAAAAAAATAGATTTTGAATTTCGCGCCGTGCATTTTGAGCTGGATGTTGTCATAAGTGTACCGGTGTCGGGCTGCCCCCGTAAAAGGTTAACAAGTCACATAATAAGTTTCAGGGACTCACTCTTTGTGCAATAATAGTGTTTGACAGGATTTCTTTATTACTACCTCATCTCTACACCCAACACATACAATTATCTGTAAGGTCCCTCTTCCCGAGCAGTGAATTTCAAACACAGATTCAATCACAAAGACCAGGGAGGTTTTCTTTCCATTGAAAGACTGGGAAAATCCTAGAGGAAAACCTGGCTCAGGTTTTTTCCACCAGACACTGGGAGATGGATTCGCCTTTCAGCAGGACAAACCTAAACACAAAGTCAAATCTACAATGGAGTTTCTTACCAAGAAGACAATGAATGTTCCTGAGTGCCGAGTTACAGTTTTGACTTAAATCTACTTGGAAATCTATGGCAAGCCTAGAAAATGGTTGTCTAGCAATAATCAACAACCAATTTGACAGAGCTTGAATAACGGGAAAATGTTACACAATCCACGGGTGGAAAGCTCTTAGAGAAATACTCACAGCTGTAATCGCTGCCAAAGCTGCTACTACAAAGCATTGACTCAGGCATGTGAATACGTATGTAAATTAGATATTTCTGTATTTCATTTTCATTATGGGGTATTATGTGTAGATGGTTGAGAAAAAAATATACGTTTTAATCCATTTGTAATTCAGTCTGTAACACAGCAAAATGTGGAATAAGTCAAGGGGTATGAATACATTCTGCCGGCACTATATATATATATATATAGTGGGGAGAGCTAGTATTTGATACACTGCCGATTTTGCAGGTTTTCCTACTTACAAAGCATGTAGAGTTCTGTAATTTTTTGCATAGGTACACTTCAACTGTGAGAGACGGAATCTAAAACAAAAATCCAGAAAATCACATTGTATGATTTTTAAGTAATTAATTTGCATTTTATTGGAAAGGCCAAAACCTAGGAAGAAACCTAGAGAGGAACCAGGCTATGAGGGGTGGCCAGTCCTCTTCTGGCTGTGCCGGGTGGAGATTATAACAGAACTATGCCAAGATGTTCAAAAATGTTCATAAATGACAAGCATGGTCAAATAATAATCATGAATAATATTCAGTTGGCTTTTCATAGCCGATCATTAAGAGTTGAAAAACAACAGGTCTGGGACAGGTGGCGGTTCCATAACCGCAGGCAGAACAGCTGAAACCGGAACAGCAGCAAGGCCAGACGGACTGGGGACAGCAAGGAGCCACCACGCCCGGCAGTCCCGACGTATGGTCCCAGGGCTCAGGTCCTCCGAGAGAAAGAAAGAGAGAAGGAGAAAATTAGAGAGAGCCAAGATTTTCAAAATGTTCATAAATGACAAGCATGGTCAAATAATAATCAGGAATAAATCTGTTGGCTTTTCATAGCCGATCATTAAGAGTTGAAACAGCAGGTCTGGGAGAGGTAGGGGTTCCGTAACCGCAGGCAGAACCGTTGAAACTGGATTAGCAGCAAGGCCAGGCGGACTGGGGGCAGCAGGGAGTCGTCATGCCCGGTAGTCCTGACGTATGGTCCTAGGGCTCAGGTTCTCAGAGAGAGAAAGAAAGAGAGAACGAGAGAATTAGAGAAAGCATACTTAAATTCACACAGGACACTGGATAAGACAGGAGAAGTACTCCAGGTATAACCAACTGACCCCAGCCCCCCGACACAAACTACTGCAGCATAAATACTGGAGGCTGAGACAGGAGCGGTCAGGAGACACTGTGGCCCCATCCGACGATACCCCCGGACAGGGCCAAATAGGAAGGATATAACCCCACCCACTTTGCCAAAGCACAGCCCCCTCACCACTGGAGGGATATCTTCAACCACCAACTTATAATCCTGAGACAAGGCCGAGTATAGCCAACAAAGATCTCCACCACAGCACAAACCAAGGGGGGGCGCCAACCCAGACAGGAAGATCACGTCAGTAACTCAACCCACTCAAGTGACGCACCCCTCCCAGGGACGGCATGAAAGAGCACCAGTAAGCCAGTGACTCAGCCCCTGTAACAGGGTTAGAGGCAGAGAATCCCAGTGGAGAGAGGGGAACCGGCCAGGCAGAGACAGCAAGGGCGGTTCGTTGCTCCAGAGCCTTTCTGTTCACCTTCACACTCCTGGGCCAGATTACACTCAATCATATGACCTACTGAAGAGATAAGTCTTCAGTAAAGACTTAAAGGTTGAGACCGAGTCTGCGTCTCTCACATGGGTAGGCAGACTGTTCCATAAAAATGGAGATCTATAGGAGAAAGCCCTGCCTCCCGCTGTTTGCTTAGAAATTCTAGGGACAATTAGGAGGCCTGCGTCTTGTGACCGTAGCATACGTATTGGTATGTACGGCAGGACCAACTCGGAAAGATAGGTAGGAGCAAGCCCATGTAACGCTTTATAGGTTAACAGTAAAACCTTGAAATCAGCCCTTGCCTTAACAGGAAGCCAGTGTAGGGAAGCTAGCACTGGAGTAATATGATCAAATTTCTTGGTTCTAGTCAGGATTCTAGCAGCCGTATTTAGCACTAACTGAAGTTTATTTAGTGCTTTATCCGGGTAGCCGGAAAGTAGAGCATTGCAGTAGTCTAACCTAGAAGTAACAAATGCATGGATACATTTTTCTGCATCATTTTTGGACAGAAAATTTCTGATTTTTGCAATGTTACGTAGATGGAAAAAAGCTGTCCTTGAAACAGTCTTGATATGTTCGTCAAAAGAGAGATCAGGGTCAAGAGTAACGCCGAGGTCCTTCACAGTTTTATTTGAGACGACTTTACAACCATCAAGATGAATTGTCAGATTTAACAGAAGATCTCTTTGTTTCTTGGGACCTAGAACAAGCATCTCTGTTTTGTCCGAGTTTAAAAGTAGAAAGTTTTCAGCCATCCACTTCCTTATGTCTGAAACACAGGCTTCTAGCGAGGGCAATTTTGGGGCTTCACCATGTTTCATTGAAATGTACAGCTGTGTGTCATCCGCATAGCAGTGAAAGTTAACATTATGCTTTCGAATAACATCCCCAAGAGGTAAAATATATAGTGAAAACAATAGTGGTCCTAAAACGGAACCTTGAGGAACACCGAAATGCACAGTTGATTTGTCAGAGGACAAACCATTCACAGAGACAAACTGACATCTTTCCGACAGGTAAGATCTAAACCAGGCCAGAACTGGTCCGTGTAGACCAATTTGGGTTTCCAGTCTCTCCAAAAGAATGTGGTGATCGATGGTGTCAAAGGCAGCACTAAGGTCTAGTAGCATGAGGACAGATGCAGAGCCTCGGTGTGACGCCATTAAAAGGTCATTTACCACCTTCACAAGTGCAGTCTCAGTGCTATGATGGGGTCGAAAACCAGACTGAAGCATTTCGTATACATTGTTTGTCTTCAGAAAGGCAGTGAGTTGCTGCGCAACAGCTTTTTCAATTTTTTTTGAGAGGAATGGAAGATTCGATATAGGCCGATAGTTTTTTATATTTTCCGGGTCAAGGTTTGGCTTTTTCAAGAGAGGCTTTATCACTGCCACTTTTAGTGAGTTTGGTACACATCCGGTGGATAGAGAGCTGTTTATTATGTTCAACATAGGAGGGCCAAGCACAGGAAGCAGCCCCTTCAGCAGTTTAGTAGGAATAGGATCCAGTATGCAGCTTGAAGGTTTAGAGGCCATGATTATTTTCATCATTGTGTCAAGAGATATAGTACTAAAACACTTAAGTGTCTCTCCCGATCCCAGGCCTTGGCAGAGCTGTGCAGATCCAGGACAGATCCAGGAATATCTATTAAAAAAATATTTTGAGTTTTATATTGAGACATTTTGTTCCGGACAAGGGCATTTCCAGCCATAGAGACAACAAGTGTTCTGAAAAGTCCCCAAACAAATCCTTTCCCTTGTAAAATACATTTTTAAGCTCAAATAATGCAACAAAATTAAACATTTTCAGCTATAAAAATGAAGTTTCCCTGCCGGACAAGTATTATCCTGGCTTTCAAGAAACCCCGCTAATTTCCTGCTATTCTACACATAATGCCATGAAGCTAATTTCCTGTAAAAACAAATAAATAATATGAGTTTATATGCTATATGGGGTTCCCACCCTGTTCCCACTGTGTTATCACACTGCTACCACTGTTTTACCACCCTACTACCAGTCTGTTACCACCCTCTTAGCACTCTCTTACCACCCTGTTATCTCTCTGTGTCCACCCTGCTAATACTCTGTTTATCACCCTCTTAGCACTCTGTTACCCCCTTGTTACCACTGTGTTACCACTCTGCTACCACTCTGTTACCACCCTGCTAATACTCTGTTTATCACCCTCTTAGCACTCTGTTACCCCCTTGTTACCACTGTGTTACCACTCTGCTACCACTCTGTTACAACCCTGTTACCATTGTGTTACCACCCTGCTACCACTCTGTTACCACCCTGCTACCACTGTGTTACCACCCTGCTACCACTCTGTTACCACCCTGTTACCATTGTGTTACCACTCTGCTACCACTGTGTTACCACCCTGCTACCACTGTGTTACCACCCTGTTACCATTGTGTTACCACTCTGCTACCACTCTGTTACCACCCTGCTACCACTCTGTTACCACCCTGTTTCCACTCTGTACCAACCTGTTATCACTCTGTTAAAACCCTGCTACCACCATGTTTCCTCCTTCTCTTGCCACATCGATTTTCCTGCACCACAGCCTTGATCCTGTCCTACTCGTTGCTAGCGACAGCTGCTACCAAACGCAGCAGACGAGGCAGAGCGAGTGAGGAAAACAGAAAGAACGGGAGAGTGCGGAGCAGAGGGATAGATAAAAGGGAGAAGGAGGAACGATGAGGATCTTTCAGTCAGAGTTAGATGCCTGTGTCAGATGTCTGTGTCAGATGTGTCTCGAATCGGGTACACCTCTACTGCACATGCACACTCACTCACTCACCCACTGGTTATGTTACGACTCTCTACTCCCCCCCATGGATCTACAAGGAATGGACTGGTGTAAGCAACATGGTGGAACGTCCCCACAGCCATACCACCAAACCAATGCTTTTAACCCACTCAGGGGAATTGGCCTATATGGATAAGAACACATTTAATGTAATAGCTGTCGAAGTCGTTCTCCTCCTCAGACGAGGAGGAGCATGGATCGGACCAACACGCAGCGAGGTATGTAGACATAATTAATTTAATTTTAAACAAGACGAATACGAAAAACACTTGGAAAATACAAAACAACAAACGACGTCAACAGACCTGAACATGCGGAACTAACATAAAACGAAGAACGCACGAACAGACTAAACAAAACGAAACAGTACCGTGTGGTGCACAAACACAGACACAGCAACAATCACCCACAAACAAACAGTGAGAACAGCCTACCTTAAAACTTCTTATGGCTGCAGGGTGAATATTGAAAAAACTGGAAAATATGTGCACATTTTAAAACGGCCTCTTAAGAAATTTTTGATCTTACAATATGCATATATTTACTACTATTGGATAGAAAACAGTCTCTAGTTTCTAAAAACTAAAAATTATTTCTCTAAGTGGAACAGAACTATTTTTACAGCCCATTTCCTATCCGGAATTGAGATTTCCAAATGCGATGTCTCTCTTTAAGAGCGTGTCTATAAAAGGTCATGTCACTTAGGACCGTAGAAACACGTCATACACCTTCATCTGGGTGTAATGCGGAAGTGAGAGAAGAAAGCAGTTGAATATCTCTTCCAGGGGCTGAACACAACATCTTGGAGTGAGACCTGCGCACTTCAAAAAAAATTCTGGGCACGATTTAGAAAATGGACTCGGCTCATGGAAGACGCTCGGTAAAGGTGAATATGAGCTCTGGCTACGATATTATTTGATACATGTCACAAAATCATCCTAAAGTATGTTTTTTCAATATAGTTTAATTATATTATTGAAATTTATTCTGGACTTTAGACGTGATGTGACGCAATAATTGTTTGAAGAAAGAGAGATTAGCGCCGCACGGCCAGTGTGCATGCTAATACAAGAGGGAAATACTTCGTTCTGGAACCCAACTAAAGACTGTACTGGACAATGGACCCCTTTGCAACATTCTGATGGAATATCAACAAAGATAAGGACCCAATTTGGGATGCTTTTTCATATATCTGTCGAACTGTGCTATGCTAGCGTTTGACTAGAATCAATGCTGCCGTATGCTAGCTAATGTTGTAAGCTAATATAACGATATATTGTGTTTTCGCTGTAAAACACTTCAAAAATCGGAAATATTGGCTCTATTCACACGATCTTTGTCTTTCATTAGCTATCCACCATATATTTTCTGAAATGTTTTATGAGGTGTAATTAGTAGTTGACGTTGGTGTCTGTATTTTCTCTGGCTACTCCCGTGCGATTTCAGACTGTAGCTATGATGGGAGCAGTAATGTAAAACTGATTTATAGCTAAAATATGCACATTTTATGAACAAAACATAGATTTATTGTGTAACATGTTATAGGACTGTCATCTGAGGTAGTTTTTTCTAGGTTGTTTAGGTTGGTTCTAGGTTAGTTAGGTTGGCTTGTGCATGCTACTTGAATCATACTTGTGCTGCTCCTACTTGTCTGTTCACTTTTTTATTTGGTGGTGAGCTAACATAAATATATGTGGTGTTTTCTCTGTAAAACATTTAAAAAATCGAACATGTTGACTGGATTGACAAGATGTTTATCTTTCAAATGCTGTATTGGACTTGTCAATGTGTGAAAGTTAAATATAAAAAAAAATAGATTTTGAATTTCGCGCCCTGCAATAGAGCTGGATGTTGTCATAAGTGTACCGACGTCGGGACAGCCCGCCTAACAGGTTAATATGGTTCTCAAAAAGAGGAAACGTCAAACACCTGCCTCTAATTGAGAACCATATCAGGCAACACATTTAACCCAACATAGAAACACATAACATAGAATGCCCACCCCAACTCACGCCCTGACCAACTAAACACATACAAAAACAACAGAAAACAGGTCAGGAACGTGACATTTAAATGTTTCTAACAGAAGAAATATGAGACGTATATGCATAACCATGGTTGCATTTGAAAGGGAAACAGTTTGGAGATCATGGGGAAATTATCAGACTAAAGGTGAGGACACAGCAGTTCACCTGACATAAGGCCGAATCCAAACATTACACTGTTGATTTTATCTGCAATTTACATTTACTGTACCTTTCACAGCAGTTCTTGATAACAAAATCTACAAATACTCTGGGTTCATTCAGGAACATAAGATTTTTCAAGCAAAATGTGTTTTAGGTGCAACATAAGAAGAAAACAATGACAAGGGTTTGAGTGAGAAGACTGACTTGTCTGTCCAAGTTGCCACACGGCACCAAAGTGTGACATTTCATGAGAAATTTTAATAGACTTCTATGATGCAAGGAAAGAGCCTCAACTATATGGTATTTTATGAGCTCTCCTAGCTTTCACAAAGCACTTAAGAGAAACATAGTGACGTTTTTGTGCTCAGAGAAGGTCATCAGTACATTCAGATGTGTGTTCCATAGGCCTTTTCTGTTTAGAAAAACCAGGGGTATGACACCATGTTATCCTTGCCACGTTACATTAAATATAGCGATCATACATTTTGAAAATGACATGAGTTTTGTTACATGGACATTTGAAGAGCATTTGGACGTGTGTATTGTGCTTGTATGACATCAAAGCCATGTTGATTATAATCCAAACTTAACCCCATTGAAAGAAAGGATGGGGGCAACTTCTTGTTGTTTGTCAGTTGAATCCCATACAAAGCTTGAAAGCTGAGACAATGAGCTCTGATATCATGTATAGCAAGTTATTTTACAGCCACTGCGTTCCAATGTATGCACTTATTAGTCAACAAATGGTGCAGTTCAACCAGATTATGGGTTGGAGCGGAAAGGGCTAAACACTGTTCTGGAGAAGGGTAGAGAATAGATAGTCACTCACTCACTCACTCACTCACTCACTCACTCACTCACTCACTCACTCACTCACTCACTCACTCACTCACTCACTCACTCAAGCACTCACTCACTCACTCACTCACTCACTCACTCACTCACTCACTCAAGCACTCACTCACTCACTCACTCACTCACTCACTCACTCACTCACTCACTCACTCACTCACTCACTCACTCAACCACTCACTCAACCACTCACTCACTCACTCACTCACTCTATTTCTCTATATCCCTATCACCCACCTCTCCCCAGCTGGCTTCTCCGCAACACCCATGCCATGTCATCCATGCCACCCAAAGGAATGTGTAAAAAATGCAGCAACTCAATGGTTTTCAATGGGAGCAGTGCGTTGGGGGATGGCATAATGTGGTGTTGCGCTGTCCATCAGAAAAGTTGTAAAGACATATCCACCAACCAAATAAAAAGGTTGAACAGCGTTACGACCAAATCATTTCTCCCCAGTCCACCACACCACTGCGTCAGACGTTCATGCACTTTGATTTGGAGGTGCCCTAAGGAAGGTAACATCTATTGTTATTGCATTCTCAGCAGACACATGCAGTACAAGAAATTAGAGCCAGAGATTTCCACTTAGATTTAGCCATTGATACTTAGTTCTTGTCTCGCTCACTCCGATTACTTATGGCAGAGTGGGAAGATCAGATTGTGCTGTACAGGGAAACTTGAGTAGAGTAGAGGAGGGAGGTGTTTCTGCATAATTCAAGCCCAACAACAGTTCCCGACTTCACTGCTTGCCCTGAATGAGAAGTCAGCACCTTATGTTTTCTGATGTGCTGTTTGCTTTGCCTCTCTAGCTCGACATCTGCCTCTGTGCAACTGACAGACTATATCCTGAATAACGCACAGGGGCTATCTGCTATGCTGTGTGATGTGGATGTGGCGCAACGCAACATCTCAGCGAGTGGAAAACAGGCGAGTGATTTATCTGTAGCGATATGTCACAGCTGCTAGAGTCAGAGACACAGGCTCCACACTCCCAGCCACTCGTAAGAGAAAAACAAACCAACTAACTCACAAACAAATAAACAAAACACTTTGGCGCAGCGTTAAACTGTGAAAGGCTCCATTTTGATAGAACTGTCATAGCCGAGTGATATAATTGGACAGTTGTGAATGTTGTGTATCGCAAACACTTGGAATAGTGTTGAATGGAAACATTTATGTGGGCACAGTTTGTTTTTCCAGCTGTTGACAAATTGATTTGGCAGGTTCTTTCTTTCTTTTCTGTCTTTCTTTCTTTTCTTTCCATTCTTAATTTCTTTAAATCCTTTTCTATCTTTCTTTCTTTCTTTCTTTCTTTTGTCATCTGAGTAACTCTTAGTCCTCGTTCAACTTTCTCTCTAACCTTCCTATATTTCTTGTCTTGTATACCTTGTTCTTTATCCTTCCTTTCCCGTTTGAATGTATTTTCTATATTCTATTCTTCATGTCTTCCTCTCTGATCTATTCTCCCTTAATTTTCCTGGCAGACAGTGTGTCTTCTCCAGGTTCCATCAAGGGGTCAGTGTTAAAAGGTAAGAACAGGGCAATAGATGAACACGTCATCTCTCTCTCTCTCTCTCTCTCTCTCTCTCTCTCTCTCTCCTCTCTCTCTCTCTCTCTCTCTCTCTCTCTCTCTCTCTCTCTCTCTCTCTCTCTCTCTCTCTCCTCTCTCTCTCTCTCTCTCTCTCTCTCTCTCTCTCTCTCTCTCTCTCTCCTCTCTCTCTCTCTCTCCTCTCTCTCTCTCTCTCTCTCTCTCTCTCTCTCTCTCTCTCTCTCTCTCTCTCTCTCTCTCTCTCTCTCTCTCTCTCTCTCTCTCTCTCTCTCTCTCTCTCTCTCTCTCTCTCTCTCTCTCTCTCTCTCTCTCTCTCTCTCTCTCATTTTCACACACACTCAAGAGCACAGACACACAGCAACACACACACACACACACACACACACACACACACACACACACACACACACACACACACACACACACACACACACACACACACGACCACCGTCTGCCGGCTATACACACACACGCACGCACGCACGCACGCACACACACACACACACACACACACACACACACACACACACACACTGCACCACCCAATATGAACATATACTACCTTGCTTTGTTCCCCACCTCCACTCATTGTGTCAAGAGCTGATCTGAACTCCAACATAATCTTCCCTAATAGCCCCTGCTAACCACTTGAGCATCCAAAAACGTGAATTTCAACCCCAATAAATCTAGGCTATAGGAGGGCCAAGGCTATAGAAGGGCCAAGGCTATAGGAGGGCCAAGGCTATAGGAGGGCCAAGGCTATAGGAGGGCCAAGGCTATAGGAGGGCTTTGTTCATTTTCATCATGCTGAGTAACACCCCTGTCCATACTGATTAATATTGTGGCCCCGCCTCAGGAGATATAGAGGGGGGTCATTTACTGAAATAAGCTTAGCTCCACCATTTAGAGTCCGGTGACGCTATTTTCAGCCAAGGCCAGCTTGCTGTAATGGTTGCAAGGAGATTTCCAATGTGCTTCCGCCGGAGAAAAAGGGACCGAGGGAATCAATCCCCACAGCTGAAATATAAAGTAGGTTCCATCCATCCGATAGTTCAAGCTACTTACCAAATTCCACCATCACAGACTTTTTTTCTCATTTCTACTTTTGTTTTCTTCTTCTACCTTTTTCTTAAATCCTTCATTTACTCTTTAGTCAGGAAGATAAAGGAGAGTGCCTTGTGGACTTTGCCTTATGAGATCTGTATAGCCGGCAGACGGTGGTCGTTGAGTCTTTAGGGACGGAATTATGAGCTCAGTCACTGTCATAACTCTGTCCTGCCACACACAATGACCACCCCCGGATTACAGTTCATTATTCATAGAGTCCCCACCAACTACACGGCTGACCTGTCACTGAACGCACTAAAACAACATTGGGGGAGTCATTAGGGTAAATACACAAGGGTCAGGAAGAGGAGTGAGTGAATAGAGAGAGAGAGAGAGAGTCACTCAGACAGACACAAATAGAGATAGTTGAAATAGAAGGAGAAGAACAGACCGACAGACTGACCGACAGACGACAGACAGGCAGATAAATGGAGGGAATATGAGAGAGATCATTAGAGAGAGAGAATGCATCAGTGAGCTTTGAAGAATGTGCAAGTGGAATGCTTATGACGAATACGCTTTCAGAGCCACTCAATAGGGTAAAAAGGAAAATGACACCACATGAATATACCAATTACAATTTCAGGTCTAAACTTGTTGACAGTGTCATTCCAACACTGCACTGCATTTCAAGTCAGCAGAACTCAATTACGACCATGGGTTCTGAGCTGAGTGGACAGACACTTACCATAAATACAAACACAGAGCTGGAGTATTACATGCAGAGTGGGATAAGACCTGGAAATGAAGGTAATACATGCACATAGAACAGTTGATGAAAGGGTCTGACAGGAACATATTCATATGAATAAGTCCTGAAGTCATCCACAGGCAATGACTTGTGGGGAAGTTCTGAGCTGAGTAGTTTAGATCAGAATGGTGATGGAAATGTAAAAACATAATTTTCAAGGGATTGGAGATAAAGGAGCGTCTGTAATTTTGTGAGCAAAGTCAGTAACAATTTCCTTTCTTTCTAGCCTACTGTCTATAACTAGATAGAGCAAAAAGGACTTCATTACTGTGCGTGATTGCTGCACCATGAGTAGAGTGCTAGAGAAAGAGGGCAGGTTTATTGGTAAAGCCAACCGTTTGAAATGTTCTTACTTAATGATTATTGATAAAAATGTCTTTATACAGTAGTTACAATTATTCCAAGGTGATGTGACATGCTACTTATTAATGTGTTTACTTTGCCTACTAAAGGTAGATTATTGGCATAATTTCTGTTTAATCTATTTAGATTTTATACCATGATATTTTACAGCCCTGCTACACTATAGCCATCGGGCGCCCGACATTGTCATTGAGGAAATGCATCTTTTGAAATAAATGAAAGCTGCTTCACTGCCCGTATTGTGATTGTGTTTCGTCACGTCCAATTCCATCGTCCAAGCTCAAGAATAGCAGAGGTTTAATTCTTGATGGCTGACGCGTGTGTTCATTCTATCTTGGGAATTTAAATAATGATAAATAAAGTTGACACCACTGGTTATTTTAGTCAGATTTTTTAAGTCAAGAAGCTACTACTACTAGCTAGCTATCTAGCTACATTAACTAGCTAGGTTGTAATGTGAACAAATGAAACTTGTGAAATTGAGGATAATTTAGTACAACCACTAGCAACAATTGAATGAGTACTTGCGAGAAACTGGACCAAAGCTGATGCATACTACATTAATATGGTACTGTACAGTAGGCTAAATAGAATAAAGACGCTCTTCCCCTTTGTTCCTCTGCTCTCAAAATGATGCATGCTGTGTAGCAGGTAAACATGACACAAACGTGATTTCAAAGCAACATGATGCGTTCAAAGAATATTATGGAAAAAGTGTCATAGAGCAAGAAGTTGAATAAACTTAATTGATGTTGGTTGTTTACAACTTTTATTGTCTCACTCTTTAGGCTAGGGGTTTCGATTGCCATTTCAAAAAGGGAGGGAGAACATGAACAGCCTTGTCTAGTTCCCATTTTAAAAAAATCCAGTTGAAGAAAATACAAAAAAACTAATTCATTGATGTTACTTTCTAATTCTTACATTAACATTTTTGATTAAATCCTAAATTCACTGAATTTAAATGGATTTAACTCCAATGCTGGTGAGAAATTCTCAGGCGAGACAGCTGCCCCTCGTTGGTCTAGTAGGTAGGGGTCGTGAAATCATTAAACAGACACATTTAATGAGTCCATCTGTCCAACTTCTCACCTGGAACAAAGGGAGAGTCAGGGGGGAAGTGCTGAATAGACTGTCTGTATAGTTAATGTTTAGGTTCAATTAGGTGGTTAACTTCTTTCGGATCAGTGAGACGCTAGCGTCCCACCTCGACAACATCCGGTGAAATTGCAGAGCGATAAATTCAAATTAAATTACTATAAATATTTAACTTTCGTAAAATCATAAGTGCAATACATCAAAATAAAGCTTAACTTGTTGTTAATCCAGCCGCCATGTCATATTTCAAAAAGGCTTTACGGCGAAAGCAAACCATGCAATTATCTGAGGACAGCGCCCCGCATACCAACACATGAAAAACATATTTCAACAAGGCAGGTGCGACACAAAAGTCAGAAATACCGATATAATTCATGCCTTACCTTTGAAGATCTTCTTCTGTTGTCCAAAATGTCCCAGAAACATCACAAATGGTCCTTTTGTTCGATAAATTCCTATTTATATCCCCGAAATGTCAATTTATTTGGAGCGTTTGATTCAGAAATCCACCGGTTCTAACTCGCCCAACATGACTACAAAGTATCTAATAAGTTACCTGTAAACTTGGTCCAAACATTTCAAACAACTTTCCAAATCCAACCTTAGATATCCTAAAACGTAAATAATCAATAAAATTTAAGACGGAATATACTATGTCCAATAGCGGATAAAAACAACGTGGAGCGAGCTCCTGGTCACACGCACCAAATAGAAGAGTCCACTTGGCTTGACACTCACACTGAACAGCCCTACTTCTTAATTTCTCAATAGATAAAAATATCAACCAATTTCTAAAAACTGGTGACATCTAGTGGAAGCCATAGGAACTACAACCAGGTTCCTCATAAATATAGTTTCCCATGGAAAAATTATTGAAAACACAGTGACCTCAAAAAACATTATTCCTGGATGGTTTGTCCTCGGGGTTTCGCCTGCCAAATATACTCACAGACATAGATTTTTTTTTAGAAACTTTACAGGGTTTTCTATCTAAATCTACCAACTAAATGCATATCCTAGCTTCTGGGCCTGAGAAACAGGCAGTTTACTTTGGGCACGCTTTTCATCCGGACATGAAAATACTGCCCCTATCCCAATGAAGTTAATGAAACATTTGAAAACAACCATCTATCCTACACATATGAGCACACACACTTACCCCCAACCCCCTCTCTCTCTCTCATTCCCACACACAAATCGAGTGCCGTAGTTACAAACATTCTAACAGTGGGCAATGAATAGAACTTTGGGCCATAAAAATCCCAGGAAGCAAAGAAAAGTCTCCTTTGGAAGTGCCTCTGGGCGGGGGCGAGAGATTGATGCGAATAGGCTTTCCCTGGCTTGTGTAATATCTTTCAAGTGGCAGGCAGAAGCCATTATCCATTTGTCTTCTTGAGGAATGCCCTGTCAGGTCAGCCAAAGGAATTCTAAATTAACGTCACATCTTTTCCATTTCAAAAAAGAGGCTCCTGTTATGACACTCTGCCAGCCTCTATTTTATTATTATTATTTGGATTTCAAACCACTTAAATTTATCGAAGAAAGCGAGGGGGAAACATGGCACGCAAGACAAGGTTTGGTGCATTCCGATGTGAGCTGATCGAGGAGGCCTACTGTAACAAGGCTGTTTTTTTCTGAGCGAGAGGGGGAGAGAAATGGAGGGGGAGAGGGAGGGAATATCATTGTGCCACTCAGTCCCCCATTAGTAATTAAAGTTGATTGCCACTTGAGCAGACTTGGAGACATCTGAGAAACTGCTTTCTCTCCCTTCTCCCGATGCTGAAGAAGGGAGAGAACGAGAGGGAGAGGAGACAAAGGGGCACTCTTTTCCCCAACAGATTATACTGCATGTTCTTGGTGAGTGAGTTCAAATAGTATTTATTTTCTTTCTTTGAGCATTGGATTGAGCCTGCACGGAGTGTCAGATGGACAGGTTTTGCACTTTTTTGACTATTCTATTGGCTCCATTGCTTAACAAATACTATTTCAACCCATCTGTTGTGTGCTCAAGCATTTGTATTCCCAAATGTGAAAACGTATGAATCTGTGTGCATTTTCATTTATGCCTATGTTGCGTGAGTATTCACCAGTGTGTATTCACCCTTGCCCTGCACTGGCTGGGGTCAGATGATGATGGACGTTCCCCTGAATCAGTAGAGCATCATAGCTCCTGTAGAAGATGGCTGAGAGGACACCATTAGAGATTAAATGCATGTATCTTACCCGGGGCCCCATCCCGCGGGAAAAACTCCATCAGGCAGAACCATTTACTATGCCTATGTTTACAACCCAGAGAGCCCTTCACTCCATCAGGCAGAACCATTTACTATGCCTATGTTTACAACCCAGAGAGCCCCTCACTTCATCACTCGCCATGGCACTGTCACTCATGCTTTAGCACTAAATAAATCTGCAGTGTTCCTGGAGAAAAGCCATTATACGGAGCGTTTACATAGAGCGCCTGTGCTATGTGCAGCACTCCGCTTGATCATATTGACTGATTGATTCTCTAATCAGCGAATGATGATGATGTAGAATCTCCCAGGGGGGCGGCGATCCAAGTTCATATGAAATGCATCTGTGACCGGAATCAATAAAGTCTTGAGAATACGACGCGATGGTTTCGATTTACATTTTTATTCTGTCTTCATATGGAGAAAATGTAGTAATCTTTATTTGCTGTTCTAAGCTACTGTTTAGTTTGTTTTTTACATATGATACATACAGTAAGCACTCTTTATTCTTGTATAGTGTTATCGCTCATTTCTTTGTTGTGTGGATATGTATTGCAGTTGATTTTGGGGGTAGCTCAGATCATAAAGTCTACAGACTCTCAATCCAACACCTTAGCTGTTACGCCAGAAGATCAGAACTCTCTTGATGAGGTTGGTAGGCATTGGGTTAAGGTTACCACAGTATAATGAATAAGATGGGACACTGCACTTACAAGCTACAATTGAGAAAACCTTGCTTCCATTCTATTGTTGTTTTGTTCCTTTGGTTACAATACTTTGGCTGTTCTTCACACTCCTCATTTGAGGTTTTCAATTTGTCCAACATCCATTTGTCAATCAATATTCATAGATCAACTAAAACATAAAACAACCTACTATCATGATCATCACAGCCTCTCTGCTTCCATTGATTATTTGACCAATGTTGAAATGTAAAATGTGTTAACCTGTCTAGGATCAGCGTGGCGCTAGCGGCACACCCCCCCCCCCCCCACTGAAAAACCAGTGCCGCGAAATTCAAAAAAAATATTTTTTTTAAATATTTAACTTTCACACATTAAAGTCCAATACAGCTAATGAAAGACACAGATCTTGTGAATCCAGTCAACATTTCCGATTTTTAAAATGTTTTACAGGGAAGACACAATATGTAAAGATGTACATCTATTACCTAAAAACACATTAGCATAATCCACCATCTTTTATTTGTCCACCAACACCAGTAGCCATCACCAATTCGGCTAAACTAAGATATTTATAGCCCCTAACCAACAAAAAAACTCATTAGATGACAGTCTGATAACATATTTATGGTATGGGATAGGTTTTGTTAGAAAAAAGTGCATATTTCAGGTAGATGGCATAGGTTACAATTGCACCCACCGTCACAAATGGAATAGAAAAACTACTTAGAGCAACGTGTTTACCTACTTACTAATCATCAAACATTTCGTAAAAATACACAGCATACACGAATCGAAAGACACAGATCCTGTGAATACAGACAATATTTCAGATTTTCTAAGTGTCTTACAGCGAAAACACAATAAATCGTTATATTAGCTTAGCACATAGCAATTAGCAGCCCAGCATTGATTCTAGCCAAAGTGAGCGATAAAAGTCAACATCGCCAAAAGATATTAATTTTTTCACTAACCTTCTCAGAATTCTTCCGATGACACTCCTGTAACATCACATTACAACATGCATATACAGTTTGATCGAAAATGTTTATATTTAGCCACCAAAATCATGGTTAGACAATGTGAAATGTAGCTCAGTTGGTCAGAAAATTTCCTTGCGCCACTTAGACAGTGATCTACTCTTATACATAAATACTCATAAACGTGACTAAAAAATATAGGGTGGACAGGGATTGATAGACAATTTAATTCTTAATACAATTGCGTTATTACATTTTTTAATTTATCCTTACTTTTCAATACAGTTTGCGCCAAGCGAAGCTACGTCAAAAAACATGGCGTCCTAAGCCACTAAAATGTTTCGACAGAAACACGATTTATCATAATAAAAATGTCCTACCTTGAGCTGTTCTTCCATCAGTATCTTGGGCAAAGGATCCTTTCTTGGGAGGAATCGTCTTTTGGTGGAAAGCTGTCCTCTTGCCATGTGAAAATGCCAACTGCGTTCGGGATGAACTGAAAGCGTGCCCACCTAATCACAGCGTTAAAGAAATAAATGTCCCAAAATCGCACTAAACGGATATAAATTGCTATAAAACGCTTTAAATTAACTACCTTATGATGTTTTTAACTCCTATAACGAGTGAAAAGATGACCGGAGAAATATAACAGGCTAAACTAACGCTTGGAACAGGAGAGGGTCGGTGTCCTCCACGCGCGTTACGCAGCAAGAAAAGACTTGCTAGCTACAGGGTTTTTTCATTTGTAGTGCCTGTGAACGCGCAATCGACCCCATTGGAATCGTCATCACGTAAAGGCATCCAGGGGAAGACGTAAGAAGTGTCCGTATAGTCATAGCAAAATCAGTGCCCTTTTAACTGACTTCAGAACAGTGGCCAACATTTCTGAAATCTGAATCCATGTCAGGGAAATTGCTGTAGAATGGGCTCTGTTCCACTTAGAGACAAAATTTCAACTCCTATAGAAACTATAGACTGTTTTCTATCCAATAATAATAATAATATGCATATTGTACGATCAAGGATTTTGTGGGAAGCCGTTTCAAAAATTAGCCAAATTAGCATAAATAGTCTAAACAGCGCCCCCATCCCCAACAGGTTTTAAAGCTATCAAACACTTCCTACACATACGTTGCGTGTAAGTCATATGGGTTTACCAACAAGACAATGACTATGCTGGTGGAAAAGTTACTGTTGTATCATTAGTAGATTCAATAACTATTCCATTATTCCATTCAATAACTATTCCACAGAAGGCATTTATTTCCTTCTCACAATGTATGTAATATGCCAACAGATCGATACAGGAAGCTACTCAATTTACTTCCTTTTCACAATGTGTATAACCATGCCAGCATATCGATACAGGAAGCTATTCAAGACTTCCAACATGCACTACATCCTGGGGACCACAGCAGATGTGAGTTTATATCTGGATTGGGTCATGTGTTGTTTTCAATGAAACTTTTAGTAACACTATATTGGATAGTAAGAACTGTAAGAATAGTAGACATCAATGGTTATATCTGAAATCATTTACTAAAGATGGGCGGAGGGACACTGTGATTTCAGCCACGAGATTTCCAGGCCGAGTTGTCAGCAAGACGTGGGTAGCTTCTCACGCAGTGTAAGATGCTTTCATTGTTTGGGTCGATTAGGATTGGTAAAATAATCAACTGATTATTAATGATACCTGTGTAGAATTGTCAACAACATAAATGTTTGATTTTGGTGGGGCCATACTTACAACGTAGCATGTTAGCGTCTGGTTTTGTAGAACAAGAACTGGTTTAATCCACAATGAACATCTTTAATAGTTTGTATGGTGTTTTTAGTTGTGTTTGCAGTGGTGGTATTGTTGTTGTGGTTGTGTTTGCTTGTTCCACCTCATTGCTGTCCCCTGTGGCCTTGTCAATGTCCCCTGTGGCCTTGTCATTCTAATTAGGTGACAGATGGCACTGAACAATATCCATCGTTACTGCTGACATGGCCTGCTCATTCCTCCATACAGGCTCCTTTAGACACACACACACACACACACACACACACACACACACACACACACACACACACACACACACACACACACACACACACACACACACACACACACACACACACACACACACACACACAGAGTCTCACTGAATGCATATGCTTTGCTAATTGGCATGATGTCATTTTTTAAGTAGTGTCAAACGCACAAACACACACACACACACACACACACACACAAACACACAGAGCCAATAACATGGAGCAAACATGTAGACACAGTCCCATGATGTTAGGCAAACACACAATTACACATACAGTTATGGACAAGAACCAACACATTAGGCACACCAAAAATAACAAACAACAAAGGCTCATTCCCTCTAACAACAGCCTGATCAATCTAAGTCCGTTCCCTCTAACAGCCTGATCCATCCAAGCCCATTCCCTGTAACAACAGCCTGATCCATCCAAGCTCATTCCCTCTACCAACAGCCTGATCCACCCAAGCTCATTCCCTCTACCAACAGCCTGATCCACCCAAGCTCATTCCCTCTACCAACAGCCTGATCCATCCAAGCTCATTCCCTCTACCAACAGCCTGATCCACCCAAGCTCATTCCCTCTACCAACAGCCTGATCCACCCAAGCTCATTCCCTCTACCAACAGCCTGATCCACCCAAGCTCATTCCCTCTACCAACAGCCTGATCCATCCAAGCTCATTCCCTCTACCAACAGCCTGATCCATCCAAGCTCATTCCCTCTACCAACAGCCTGATCCATCCAAGTTCATTCCCTCTACCAACAGCCTGATCCACCCAAGCTCATTCCCTCTACCAACAGCCTGATCCACCCAAGTTCATTCCCTCTACCAACAGCCTGATCCACCCAAGTCTATTCCCTCTACCAACAGCCTGATCCACCCAAGTCCATTCCCTGTAACAACAGCCTGATCCACCCAAGTCCATTCTCTCTAGCAACAGCCTGATCCATCCAAGCTCCTTCCAGATGGACGACCACTATTTTGCTCACCAGAGGACCTCTCTCTAACAGCCCGATCCATCCGTTCTCAACCCTATCCTCAGCAGATGTCTGACAGCCACAGTATTATGTTGAAGCTCGTGATGACGATACATTCTTCAAAACTAAGATGGGTTTATACTTCATTTCCTTTTATCCTTATCCTTGGGATATTGTTGGTAGGAAGAGGGATATATACGGCACTTCTCGAGAAAGGGATGGAGTTGAACCTGGAATCCTTAAAATACTGCAGGATTAGTGAGTGAGTGAGTGAGTGAGTGAGTGTGTGTGTGTGTGTGTTTTTTTTTTGCATGTCACTGTCAAAGCAGCTTTAACATGATCTCTGTCTGTCATAAGAAGATTTCTGCCACTCAAAAGGCTCTGTTGAGTGTGTTAAGCAGTATGTTTGCATGACTATTATGTGTTTATAATGATTTGAATGAATGTGGATATTTGTTACATAGTGTGTGCAAATGTGTTAATGTGCTGTTCATTATTAGTGTTGGTGAACATCCATTCTACGTTGATGCATCTGTGAATATATACATATATTAGAAATACCATGCATTGTCTCATCACATACAGTGTGTGTTTGTGTCTGTGTGGTTAAGTGTGTATTTCGGTGTTTCAAGTGGTTTGTGTAGTAGCTGGAAAGGATTCATTGCATGCTCAGGCCTCAAGGGAGCCTAGCTCATTTGCCTCAAGTTGAACATGGATCACACATCTTGTCCTGTTTACACTTTGAATATTAAACATGATGCCGATAAAGGAAGCATAACAAACACAGACTCCACTTGCTCTGGTCAGCTCCCAGGCACTCAACGGACAAACACTTCAATCAACACCAAAGGTTTGACTAAATCAGAGCATCACTTTGCTTCCAAAACGCCCTCAGAACGAGCGCTTCCAAAACAATCAGATCCATACACCTTCGAAAGCCAGAATTTCTTCCCAAACTGGATCCTGGCCGTGTCGTCTTGGTTTCATATCATTGTAAGCAAAAACACAACATACTTCTGGGACACCATTTATCAGTTAATTAAGAGAGAGAGAATTCCACATCCAGAAAAGGAGGCCATTTCACAAACAAGAACCTTTGTTACAGTCTACCAAAGCTGTATGCTCAACACCTTGCAGCGGATTTAGTTTGGTGACAAAACATTAAAATAATATTAGCTATGTAAATGATAATTTTGAAATTCTAGGAACTTGTCATTCAAGTGTGGATATGCAGTACATGGAAATAATTGTAGGCTATACAGCATATAATATGGGCTATGGCTATACTACTAATACAGAAAACAATATTATGGGCTATGGCCATACTACTAATACAGAACAATATATTATGTGCTATGGCTATACTACTAATTCAGAAAACTATAATATGGGCTATGGCTTTACTACTAATACAGAAAACAATATGATGGGCTATGGCTATACTACTAATACAGAAAACTATATTATGGGCTATAGCTATACTACTAATACAGAAAACTATAATATGGGCTATGGCTTTACTACTAATACAGAAAACAATATGATGGGCTATGGCTATACTACTAATACAGAAAACTATATTATGGGCTATAGCTATACTACTAATACAGAAAACAATATTATGGGCTATAGCTATACTACTAATACAGAAAACTATAATATGGGCTATGGCTTTACTACTAATACAGAAAACAATATGATGGGCTATGGCTATACTACTAATACAGAAAACTATATTATGGGCTATAGCTATACTACTAATACAGAAAACTGTATTATGGCCTGTGACTATACTACTAATACAGAAAGCTATATTATGGGCAAAAGCTATACTACTAATACAGAAAGCTATATTATGGATTATGGCTATACTACTAATACAGAAAACTGTGTTATGGGCAAAAGCTATAATACTAATACAGAAAACTATATTATGGGCTATGTGTGTCACGATCGTTATAATGAGTGGACCAAGATGCTGCATGGTATGGTTCCATCCTCTTTATTAGGAAGTAAAACTCAAAGAAAACAATAAATCGCAAAATGAAACGTGAAGCTACTATAGTGCTCACAGGAAACTATACATAGTCAAGATCCCACAAAGCACAAAGGGGGAATGGCTGCCTAAATATGATCCCCAATCAGAGACAACGATAAACAGCTGCCTCTGATTGGGAACCACACCAGGCCAACATAGAAATATAATCACCTAGATGACCCACCCTAGTCACACCCCGACCTAACCAACATAGAGAATAAAAAGTTCTCTATGGTCAGGGCGTGACAATGTGTAATGGGTGTGTGATGGTGGCAGGGAAGTCAGGCGCAGGAGAGTGAACTTGGTATAAACGGAGCAGTTTAAATCCATTTTTATAGCCTAACACAAAACATTTTGTGAACCGCTGGTGTCGTGAATTCCGTGTCATTCAATTTTCTACGAAACATTCGACTTAAATACACAAACTAAACGTGACTTTATCCAGTCATGTTTGGTTTCATTGCAATCAACTGGTTTTTGTAACACAAACAAACATGATGGGTCATTTCGCGGGACGTATTGACCGAAAGAAACTGATTGGAAGACAACAAGTAATGACCTCATTGTGCACCAATTATATGACCGCTGTTTCGTTGATTGACTGTATTTTAACCCAATGACCACTGATCGTCTTGAAATCTAGCTGGATAGATAGCCAATGAGCTGAGGTAAACGGCAATATGTAATGTTTATGTGTTGGAAGACCAACCCATGTAGTAAACTCCTGCGACGGTCATTCGCCATTGAAGATTCATACTGGAAGGAGCCAAGCTTGTTACGCACGCACAGCACTATTTCGGTAACGCGCATCTTCAGCTGTTTATCGAACATCATGGCGAATAAGTCAGGGAAAGCTAAATCTAAGACTAGGTATACGAATGTAGACAAAATTATAGAGGAAATTGATCGTGATAGTGATAGCTTTTGGAAGACGATTCAGTTAGCGACCATAGCTATGACTCCAAAATGGAAGCATATTTTTTGAATGGAGAGGACATTGTTTTGGACTGGTAAGTTCTTCTCATGCTAATGCCGTTGTTTGAAATGAATAATATAAAATATTATTAGTGATTTTTTTTAAACATTTTATTTGCAATATATAAAAATGTAATGAAATGTGTAAAGTACACATTGGCTATACATTGTGGGTGGGGGTATGTTTGTATGTATGTGAATGACCCATAGCCTATGTTTGTGTGTGTATGTATATATATATGGAATGGAGTGGAGTAGAATGTAACAGCAAACCCACATATCTCAAAACAGCGACCATGCTTCCTCCACTCAGTCTACATATTATGGATTAGAGGGAGCATGGTCGAGATGCGCGTGTCTGCCGCTCCACCCCACCCCCCACATGAAATAACCTATTTGAGGCAGGCCCACAACAATGGCCAAAGTGAAATGGAACAGCACTTTATGTTCCCTGTTCTCTACATATCTGTTTATTATACCTGTTGATACAGGGCTCATATGTGAAACTATTCTAATTAAACATTTTCTTTCACAGTGACACTGACTCCGAATGGGAGCCCCCAGTGCCAAGGTGTCCATCCCCCACTGAAGCTGGTTCATCCAGCTGGACCCTTGCTGTCTCTGGCTCCACACCTCCCGGGCCATCTATATGTGTGAAGGCACTGAGAAAGAAGCGGAGGAGGGGAAGCGTGCCACCTGCTAACAAAGGGACAGAAGGGCGTTGGCACACTGTCCTAGAAGATTGATGTGGAGCCACCCCAACCAACTTTTAGGCCGAAAAGGAAGCCTGGACCTCAGGTGAACATGACAGCAACTTACAGCCCCCTTCAGCTTTTTCAGCTGTTTTTCACCCAATCCGTTGTCGATTTGCTCGTGTCTAACACGAATAAGTATGGGGAGAAGAAGCAAGCAGGCAAAAAGGTAGCATGGAAGCCCATATCCATGTCAGACTTTTTCTGCTACCTTTCACTGGTCATCTACATGGGGCTGGTGAAGCTGAAAAGCCTGAGGGACTACTGGAAAACATCATCTCTCTACCAACTGCCTTTCCCCATGACTGTTATGTCCTGCAAAAGGTTTCTGGTTCTCTCACAGGCGCTTCACATCAGTGACCCAAAGGTTGATGAAGCGAATGACAAGAAGAGAGGCACAACAACATTTGATAGACTGTGCAAAATAAAACCTCTCTACTACAGCATTGTTGAGGCCTGCAAAACCTACTTTCAGCCAGCCCAGAATGTGTCAATAGATGAGAGGATGGTAGCCTCAAAGGCCAGAATTGGCCTCAAACAATACATGAGGAACAAACCAACCAAGTGGGGTTACAAGCTGTTGGTGTTGGCTGATTCTGTGTGTGCCTACACATGCAATTTTTTTGTCTGAGGGGAGTTTTGCTACCGGTAAGGGACTTAGCTATGACTCTGTAGTGGAGTTATTGGATTTTCAACTGCTAGGGAAAACTGTTTGTGGATAACTTCTACACAAGCCCTACCCTGTTTGCAGACCTTAGGAAGTGGGAAGTGTGGGCTTGTGGCACCATTCGTACCAACAGGGTGGGCTTTCCGAAGATGAAGGTGAACGACATGCCTAAGCAGGCTGAGCGGGGGACCATGCGATGGAGCCGTGAAGATGGCCTGCTGTTTGTAAAGTGGATGGATACCAGAGAGGTGGTGATGTGCACAACAATCCACAAGTCCTTCAGTGGGGATCATGTCATCAGACGTGTGAAGGATGGTCCCGGGGCATTGACCACCAAAAATGTCCCCTTCCAACTGCAGTAAAGGACTACAACAAGAGCATGGGAGGTGTGGACCTATCAGATGCGCTGATAGGCTATTACAATGTTCTCCATAAGACGATGAAATGGTACAAGACCTTCTTCTATCATTTCATCGACATTGCTGTGGTGAATGCATTCATCCTACACAAGGAAATGGCTAAGAGCTGTGGAAAGACCTTCCTCTCACAGAAAGACTTCAGAGAGCTGCTCATCAAGGAGCTTGCTGGCTACAGCACCACTGCACCACATTCTTGGCACTCTACCTCTGTCCCTTCTGCTCCTGCCACAAGTGTTCATCTGCCCAAATGTATTTCTGCAGGCATGGATGTGCCTAAGGGCCAGAAGGGCACAGCATGGAGGCATCGCTGTGTTGTTTGCAAGATGAAGTCCCCTATCACCTGCACCACATGCTTGGTGACCCTCTGCTTTACAGCAGAAAGAGACTGCTATGGCATCTGGCATCAGCAGCACAATATTGTGTAGAGCTTTGGCAAAGTGGGTGGGGTTATATCCTTCCTGTTTGGCCCTGTCCGGGGGTCTCATCGGATGGGGCCACAGTGTCTCCTGACCCCTCCTCTCTCAGCCTCCAGTATTTATGCTGCAGTAGTTTATGTGTCGGGGGGCAAGGGTCAGTTTGTTATATCTGGAGTACTTCTCCTGTCTTATCCGGTGTCCTGTGTGAATTTAAGTATGCTCTCTCTAATTCTCTCCTTCTTTCTCTCTCTCGGAGGACCTGAGCCCTAGGACCATGCGTCAGGACTACCTGGCATGATGACTCCTTGCTGTCCCCAGTCCACCTGGCCGTGCTGCTGTTCCAGTTTCAATTGTTCTGCCTGCGGCTATGGAACCCTAACCTGTTCAAATTTACTCTTGAGGTGCTGTCCTGTTGCACCCTCTACAACCACTGTGATTATTAGTGTCTGACCCTGCTGGTCATCTATGAACGTTTGAAAATCTCGGCCATGTTCTGTAATAATCTCCACCCGGCACAGCCAGAAGAGGACTGGCCACCCCTCATAGCCTGGTTCGTCTCTAGGTTTCTTCCTAGGTTTTGGCCTTTCTAGGGAGTCTTTCCTAGCCACCGTGCTTCTACACCTGCATTGCTTGCTGTTTGGGGTTTTAGGCTGGGTTTCTGTACAGCACTTTGAGATATTAGCTGATGTACGAAAGGCTATATAAATAAATTTGATTTGATTTGATAGAGGACTGAGGGTCTTCCAAATATTGAAAGTGTGTAAATAGTTACCCATGTTATTTTGTAAATGTATATATTTTTTTCTTCATATTTTTTTTCCATATTTTTTTCTCCATTTTTTGGGGGGGGGGGTGTGTCAGAATACCATTTTGGTATTTTGTATATAGTTATTTGTTTCAAAATGTATACCTTCACCAATTTGGCCACTTGGGTACATTTGGTTTACTTGTGTGGGACACCTTGGTGACTTCATGATAAATGTCATGTAGGACACTCATTTTGGAAGTTATCATTCTGAAACTTTGTACTGTTGCCCTCTTATGTTTTTCACTGAAATTGTCCCCATCATCCCATCTGAATGTTTGTTTTATCTTGTTCATTTTAAAGATGATGATAAAACAATAAAAATTTAAAATTTATGTTTTTTTCATTGTATTATCTAAACCAGATCTATTGTGTTATATTCTCCTACACTCAATTCACATTTACACAAACTTCAGAGTGTTTTCTTTCAAATGGTACCAAGAATATGCATATCCTTGTTCCTGGGCCTGAGCTACAGGCAGTTAGATTTCGGTATGTCTTCAGGCGGAAATTGAAAGAAGGGGGGGGGGTGGGGGGGTAGCTGTAATTAACAAAGATTTGCAGTCTGTTTTGAAATGGGTGGTCAGTAATAAACTGGAACATCTTTAAAACTAAGAGAATTGTATTTGGTACAAATCATTCAGTAAGTTCTAGATCTCAGATGAATGTGGTAATAAATGGTGTGGCTGGGGAGAGGTTTGTCTGTAATAAAGAGATGCTCTGCTTTTTTGACCACACTCCACGAAGCAAGTCCTGTAGGCTCTAGTTTTACCTTATCTTGTTTATTGGGCTGTAAAGAAAGACCTAATTAAGCTGCAGCTGGCCCAAAACAGAGCGGCACATCTTGCTCTTCATTGTAATCAGCTGGCTAATATTAATACTCTGTATGTCAGTCTTTCTTGGCTGAGAGTTGAGTTAACATTTTGTTACGTTACAGCCTTATTCTAAAATAGATTCAATATTTATTTTCTTCTCAACAATCTACACATACAGTAATACCCCATAATGACAAAGCAAAAACAGCTTTTTAGAAATGTTTGCAAATATATTGTAACGGCTCTCTTTCGGTGAGTGAGTTGACCAAGGCGCAGCGGGTTGTGAATACATAATGAACTTTATTTAACAAGACGAAACTAAACACACGAAGAACACTTGAATAATTTTACAAAACAACAAAACGAACTAGACAGACCTAAACTATGAACTTACATGAAACGAGGAACACATAAACAGGAACGACCGAACGAACGAGACGAGACAGTACCGTGTGGTGCAACAAACACAGACACAGTGACAATCACCCACAAACAAACAGTGAGAACACCCTACCTTAATATGACTCTCAATTAGAGGAAAACGCAAAACACCTGCCTCTAATTAAGAGCCATACCAGGCAACCCAAAACCAACATAGAAACAGAAAACATAGACTGCCCACCCAAAACTCACGCCCTGACCATCACACACATACAAAACAACAGAAAACAGGTCAGGAACGTGACAGAACCCCCCCCTCAAGGTGCGAACGCCGGGCGCACCAGCACAAAGTCCAGGGGAGGGTCTGGGTGGGCATCTGACCACGGTGGTGGCTCAGGCTCCGGACGCTGTCCCCACACCACCATAGTCACTCCCCGCTTCTGTATCCCCCTCCCAATGACCACCCTCCAACTAAAACAACCTAAATGAAGGGGCAGCACCGGGATAAGGGGCAGCACCGGGATAAGGGGCAGCACCGGGATAAGGGGCAGGTCCTGGCTGAGGGACTCTGGCAGGTCCGGTCTGAGGGACTCTGGCAGGTCCGGGCTGAGGGACTCTGGCAGGTCCGGGCTGAGGGACTCTGGCAGGTCCGGGCTGAGGGACTCTGGCAGGTCCGGGCTGAGTGGCAGCTCCGGACTGAGTGGCAGCTCATGACTGAGTGGCAGCTCATGACTGAGTGGCAGCTCATGACTGTAGGGCAGCTCATGACTGTAGGGCAGCTCATGACTGTAGGGCAGCTCATGACTGTAGGGCAGCTCATGACTGTAAGGCAGCTCATGACTGTAAGGCAGCTCATGACTGGAGGGCAGCTCATGACCGGAGGGCAGCTCTGGCAGCTCCTGACTGGCTGGCGTCTCTGGCAGCTCCTGACTGGCTGGCGTCTCTGGCAGCTCCTGACTGGCTGGCGTCTCTGGCAGCTCCTGACTGGCTGGCGTCTCTGGCAGCTCCTGACTGGCTGGCGTCTCTGGCAGCTCCTAACTGGCTGGCGTCTCTGGCAGCTCCTGACTGGCTGGCGGCTCTGGCAGCTCCTGACTGGCTGGCGGCTCTGGCAGCTCCTGACTGGCTGGCGGCTCTGGCGGCTCCTGACTGACGGACGGCTCTAGCGGCTCCTGACTGACGGACGGCTCTAATGGCTCGGGACAGACGGGCGGCTCTGATGGCTCGTGGCAGACGGATGGCTCAGAAGGCGCTGGGCAGACAGATGGCTCAGAAGGCGCTGGGCAGACAGATGGCTCAGACGGCGCTGGGCAGACAGATGGCTCAGACGGCGCTGGGCAGACAGATGGCTAGCGCCGGAAATACCGGACCGTGTAGGCGTACTGGCTCCCTTGAGCACTGAGCCTGCCCAACCTTACCTGGTTGCATGCTCCCCGTAGCCCGTCCAGTGCGGGGAGGTGGAATAACCCGCACTGGGCTGTGTTGGCGAACCGGGGACACCATGCGTAAGGCTGGTGCCATGTAAGCCGGCCCAAGGAGACGTACTGGTGGCCAGATATGTAGGGCCGGCCTCATGACATTTGGCTCAATGCCCAATCTAGCCCTACCAGTGCGGGGAGGTGGAATAACCCGCACTGGGCTATGCACCCGTACAGGAGACACCGTGCGCTCTACTGCGTAGCATGGTGTCTGCCCGTACTCCCGCTCTCCACGGTTAGCCTGGGAAGTGGGCGCAGGTCTCCTACCTGCCCTCGGCCCACTACCTCTTATCCCCCCCCCAAGAAATTTTTGGGTAGTACTCACGGGCTTTTCGGGCTTCCGTGCTAGACGCGTCCCCTCATAACTCCGGTTCCCTTCTCCGGTTGCCTCTGCTCTCTTCAGTGCCTCCAGCTGTTCCCATGGGAGGCGATCCCTTCCAGCCAGGATCTCCCCCCATGTGTAGCAACCTTTCCCGTCCAAAACATCCTCCCAGGTCCATTCCTCCTTCTTGCGCTGCTGCTGTCGTTGCTGTCCGTTAACCCGCTGCTTGATCTGGGTTTGGTGGGTGATTCTGTAACGGCTCTCTTTCGGTGAGTGAGTTGACCAAGGCGCAGCGGGTTGTGAATACATAATGAACTTTATTTAACAAGACGAAACTAAACACACGAAGAACACTTGAATAATTTTACAAAACAACAAAACGAACTAGACAGACCTAAACTATGAACTTACATAAAACGAGGAACACATAAACAGGAACGACCGAACGAACGAGACTAGACAGTACCGTGTGGTGCAACAAACACAGACACAGTGAAAATCACCCACAAACAAACAGTGAGAACACCCTACCTTAATATGACTCTCAATTAGAGGAAAACGCAAAACACCTGCCTCTAATTAAGAGCCATACCAGGCAACCCAAAACCAACATAGAAACAGAAAACAAAGACTGCCCACCCAAAACTCACGCCCTGACCATCACACACATACAAAACAACAGAAAACAGGTCAGGAACGTGACATATATTAAAAATTCAAAACAGAAATACCTTATTTACGTAAGTATTCAGACCCTTTGCTATGAGACTTGAAACTGAGCTGATGTGCATCATGTTCCCATTGATCATCTTTGAGATGTTTTGACATCTTGATTGGAGTCCACCTGTAGTAAATTAAATTGATTGGGCATGATTTGGAAAGGCACACACCTAATTATAAAGTATATTTAATACGTCTATATAAAGTCCCATAGTTGACAGTTTATGTCAGTGTAACGGCAGTCTAAGTCGTCGTCCTCCTCAGACGAGGAGAGGCGAGAAGGATCGGAGGACCAATGTACAGCGTGGTAAGTTTCCATGATTTAATAACAAGAAAACTAGACAAAAATACAAAGCAACAAACGTACTAACCGTCACAGTCCTGTGTGGCACAAACACTGACACAGGAAACAACCACCCACAAAATCCCAACACAAAACAAGCCACCTATATATGATTCTCAATCAGGGACAACGATTGACAGCTGCCTCTGATTGAGAACCATATTAGGCTGAACACAGAAACAGACAAACTAGACACGCAACATAGAATGCCCACCCAGCTCACGTCCTGACCAACACTAAAACAAGCACAACACATAAGAACTCTGGTCAGGACGTGACAGTCAGAGAAAAATCAAGCCATGATGTCATAGGAATTGTCCGTAGAGCTCCGAGACAAGATTGTCTGGCATTCTGGGGAAGGGTACCAAAACATTTCTGCAGCATTGAAGGTCCCCAAGAACAGAGTGGCTTCCATCATTCTTAAATGGAAGAAGTTTGGAACCACCAAGACTCTTCCAAGAGCTGGCCACCAAGCCATACTGAAAAATCGAGGGAGAAGGGCCTAGAGGTGACCAAGAACTCGATGGTCACTCTGGCCATGCAACTTTATATGATGTTCTCATACCCTACATTACTCATCTCATACCGCCCTGTAGCACTCACTTCCGTCATCATGAAGTGCTTTGTGAGACTAATATGTTTTCATACCCTACATTACTCATCTCATATGTATATACTGTACTCTATACCATCTACTGCATCTTGCCTATGCCGTTCAGTCATCACTCATTTATATATGTTTATGTACATATTCGTATTAATTCCTTTACACTTGTTGTGAAATTGATAGGTTATATTACTTGTTAGATATTACTGCATGGTCGGAACTAGAAGAACAAGCATTTCGCTACACTTGCATTTAACACCTGCTAACCATGTGACAAATACATTTGATTGGATTTGATTTGTTTTTAGCTCTTGAGTTCCTTTGTGGAGGTGGGTGAACCTGAATGTCTTTGAGTGACCCAGCCAGAGCCCGGTTTTGAACCCGATCAAACATCTCTGGAGAGACCTGAAAATATCTGTGCAGCGAAGATATCTCTCCCCATCCAACCTGACAGAGCTTGAGACGAACAGCATAGAAGATTGGGAGAAACTCCCCAAATACTGGTGTGCCAAGCTTGTAGCGTATTCCCAATAATTATCGATGCTATAATTGCTGCAAAAGGTGCTTCAACAAAGTACTGAGTAAAGGGTCTGAATACGTATGTAAATGTGATATATTAGCAAACATTAAAAAAAAAACTGTTTCTGCTTTGTCATTATGGGGTATAGTGTGCAGATCGTTAAGGGGGAAAAAGGCTTGAATCAATATTAGAATAAGGCTGTAACGTAGCAAAATGTAGAAAAAGTCAAGGGGTCTGAATACTTTCCGAAGGCACGTTATAAGAAAGACGTGTTGGAAATCCCAAATTGTTTGCATAGTCAACTTACACACAGCACTGACACACAAACTTACCCCACCAGACATGCCACCAGGGGTCTTTTCACAGTCCCCAGATCCAGAAAAGAATCAAGGAAATGTGCAGTATTAAACGGAGCCACAAGTGCATGGAACTCCCTTCCATCTTCTATACTGCAAGTGAACAGACAACCTGGTTTCAAAAAACGAATAAAGCATCACCTCACGGCACAAGTCCTCTCCCCCATGTGTCCTACTTGTGTGTATGTACTGACATGTATGTGTGACTAAGAGACGCACACACACACACACACTACATGTTAATGTTTTTAAATGTATGTAATTTGTAAAGTATTTTCTTGATCTGTAATATCCCTTTCATTATGTGTCGGATCCCAGTAAGACTAGCTGTCGCAAATTGGTGTCGGCTAATGGGGATCCTAAGAAATCAAATCAAATGTTTGTGTAAAACATCAGAAGTATAGTATGAACATCAAAGCGACTTTATATCCAGTTCTGTTGTAATGCATTGAAACGGAATAACTATGAATTAACTGACTTATTTTCAAATAATTGTCAACATTTAACATCACAATAATGAAGATGTGGGACTCACTGTATTACAAGAAACAAAAGCAGGTCTATTTCGCTCCAGCAGATGACAAATTCTGTCTGTTCACAATTCACTTGTGGGAACACCTGAAAACAGAAGGAGTTGGCTACTACTATCCGAGAGATTGTTTGTGAGGAAATTACCTTTGCTCTTGACTTGCAATTAAAACCAATAAATTAGTCTCTTGCACTGCTCACTAAAGTGGTTACCTACTCAATTAAAGTGGAAAGTTTGGAGACAATAGCCAATGTGACAGAGGGTCGACTGACTCCATGTCCTGGAAACGGCGTGAACTAATCTAGAAGGGGAAATCCATCTACAAAAAAATAAAATAATAAAAATCACTCGAAAATACAATATTGTTACATTTTTAGGGGGTAGATCAACTTTAATTTGGCAGATTGATTGTGGTTTCCATCAATGTAATTGTCTGAACCATTTCCAATCAGCCATATTTTTAGTTTTTGTGTTTATATATATATATATATATATATATATATATATATATATATATATATATATATATATATATATATATAGTTGAAGTCAGAAGTGGGAAAATCAAAAGAAATCAGCCAAGACCTCAGAAAAAAATGTTGACCTCCACAAGTCTGTTTTATCCTTGGGAACAATTTCCTAATGCCTGAAGGTACCACGTTCATCTGTACAAACAATAATACGCAAGTATAAACACCATGGGACCACGCAGCCGTCATACCGCTCAGGAAGGAGACGCGTTCTGTCTCCTGGAGATGAATGTACTTTGGTGCGAAAAGTGCAAATCAATCCCAGAACAACATCAAAGGACCTTGTGAAGATGCTGGAGGAAACAGATACAAAAGTATCTATATCCACAGTAAAATAAGTCCTATATCGACATAACCTGAAAGGCCACTCAGCAAGGAAGAAGCCACTGCTCCAAAACCGTAATAAAAAAGTCAGACTACGGTTTGCAACTGCACATGGGGACAAAGATCATACTTTTGGAGAAATGTCCTCTGGTTGGATGAAACAAAAATACTGTTTGGCCATAATGACCATCTTTATGTTTTGAGGAAAAAGGGGGAGGCTTTTTTTTCCCCAACTGTGAAGCATTGGGGTGGAAGCATCATGTTGTGGGGGAGCTTTGCTGCAGGAAGGACTGGTGCACTTCACAAAATAGATGGCATCATGAGGATGGAAATTATGTGGATATATTGAAGCAACATCTCAAGACCTCAGTCAGGAAGTTAAAGCTTGGTCGGAAATGGGTCTTCCAAATGGACAATGACCCCAAGCATACTTCCAAAGTTGTGCAAAATGGCTTCAGGACAACAAAGTCAAGGTATTGGAGTGGCCATCACAAAGCCCTGACCTCAACCCTATAGAAAATGTGTGGGCAGAACTGAAAGAGCGTGTGCGAGCAAGGAGGCCTACAAACCTGACTCATTTACACCAGCTGTGTCAGGAGGAAGGGGCCAAAATTCACCCAACTTATTGTGGGAAGCTTGTGGAAGTCTACCCGAAACGTTTGACCCAAGTTAAACAATTTAAAGGCAATGCTACCAAATACTAATTGAGTGTATGTAAACTTCTGACCCACTGGGAATGTGATGAAATAAATAATAGCTGAAATAAATAATTCTCTCTACTATTATTCTGACATTTCACATTCTTAAAATAAAGTGGTGATCCTAACTGACCTAAGACAAGGAAATGATTACTAGGATTAAATGTCAGGAATTGTGAAAAACTGAGTTTAAATGTATTTGGCTAAGGTGTATGTAAACTTCCGACTTCAACTGTATATACGTATATTAATAAAAAAATATATATATTCCTTTATTTTTTCCTCCAAACCTTACCACCCCTTCCCTAATTGGAGTAAACCAATGGACTGGACAACAACACTTAGGCTTCTACTTCCACTGTGCCTTGCAAAAGTATTCACCCCGCTTGGCATTTTTCATATTTTGTTGCATTACAAACTGTAAATTAAATAGATTTTTACTTGGATTTCATGTAATAGACATACACAAAATAGTCAAAATTGGTGAAGTGAAAATAAAAAAATCACTTGTTTCAAAAAATTCTAACAAATAAAAAACAGAAAAGTGGTGCTTTCATATATATTCACCCCCTTTGCTATGAAGCCCCTAAATAAGATCTGGTGCAACCAATTACCTTCAGAAGTCACATAATTAGTTAAATAAAGTCCACCTGTGTGCAATCTAAGTGTCACATGATCTGTCACATGATCTCAGTTCTGAAAGGCCCCAGTCTGCAACACCACTAAGCAAGTGGCACCACCAAGCATGCGGCACCATGAAGACCAAGGAGCTCTCCAACAGGGCGCAGCTGTCAATTGTTTGGTTCTTAAATGAAACTGGTATACTTTTTTTTATTTATCACAGTTTTCTTTAGCCAATTTTGGTCTTTAATGTTGGTCCGAAAGACAAGTTTACTTTACTTTTCTACCTTCCACTTGCCTCTTGCAATTTTGTTGTAATGCTGCAATTAGTTGGTTTTAATTTTGAGTAGAGCAGACATTTACATATAGTTTTGTTAGCTGCTTGTGTGACATAACTCCACCAGTTCTATTTATGATATAATTTACAAAGATGTAGTATATCGTTTTTTTAATCAATTGGTATATTTGAGTTTAACCACAATATTTGTTCTGAGATTTATTTTGTATTTTCTGGTGTATTAAACTAAATTGCCCTCAGAACAGTGTACATTTGTCATTGCATGAACTGCAAGGTGTCTAAAGTGTACCACAGGTCAGCTATACTGGCCTATGTCGTTCCCTGGGAAACCCAACTACCGAACCATCCAATGATGGGATCTATAAATACATGATCTGGTCTCCCGAAGGTACTGATCTCTTTTCGAAAGCTCATATTCTGATCTAGCCATTAGAAATGTATGGTCCACAGATTTCATTGAATCTGAACAACCCTTTAACTGGAACAGAATATGGAAAAATAGGACCTTGGCATCCTGTAATGCAAACTATCAACATATACATTTGAAGTTTGTTTACAGACAATTTAACATTGTTGTGGGGGGATTGGGGGGGATGTGAAGTGAGATTCATGGGTGGGAAGGGGACTGATAGGCAACCTCGGTTGTTGGGTGGGATGGGAAGGGGACTGATAAGCAACCTCGGTTGTTGGGTGGGGTGGGAAGGGGACTGATAAGCAACCTCGGTTGCTGGGTGGAGTGGGAAGGAGACTGATAAGCTGGGTGGGGTGGGAAGGGGACTGATAAGCAACCTCAGTTGCTGGGTGGGAATGGGACTGATAAGCAACCTCAGTTGCTGGGTGGGTTGGGAAGGGGGCTAATAAGCAACCTCAGTTGCTGGGTGGTGTGGGAAGGAGACTGATAAGCAACCTCAGTTGCTGGGTGGGAAGGGGACTGATAAGCAACCTCAGTTGCTGGGTGGGGTGGGAAGGAGACTGATAAGCAACCTCAGTTGCTGGGTGGTGTGGGAAGGAGACTGATAAGCAACCTCAGTTGCTGGTTGGGTGGGAAGGAGACTGATAAGCAACCTCAGTTGCTGGGTGGGGTGGGAAGGAGACTGATAAGCAATCTCGGTTGCTGGGTGGGGTGGGAAGGAGACTGATAAGCAACCTCAGTTGCTGGGTGGGGTGGGAAGGAGACTGATAAGCAACCTCGGTTGCTGGGTGGGGTGGGAAGGGGAATGATAAGCAGCCTCAGTTGCTGGGTTGGGTGGGAAGGAGACTGATAAGCAACCTCAGTTGCTGGGTGGGGTGGGAAGGAGACTGATAAGCAATCTCGGTTGCTGGGTGGGGTGGGAAGGAGACTGATAAGCAACCTCAGTTGCTGGGTGGGGTGGGAAGGAGACTGATAAGCAACCTCGGTTGCTGGGTGGGGTGGGAAGGGGAATGATAAGCAGCCTCGGTTGCTGGGTGGAGTGGGAAGGAGACTGATAAGCTGGGTGGGGTGGGAAGGGGACTGATAAGCAACCTCAGTTGCTGGGTGGGAATGGGACTGATAAGCAACCTCAGTTGCTGGGTGGGTTGGGAAGGGGGCTAATAAGCAACCTCAGTTGCTGGGTGGTGTGGGAAGGAGACTGATAAGCAACCTCAGTTGCTGGGTGGGAAGGGGACTGATAAGCAACCTCAGTTGCTGGGTGGGGTGGGAAGGAGACTGATAAGCAACCTCAGTTGATGGGTGGTGTGGGAAGGATACTGATAAGCAACCTCAGTTGCTGGTTGGGTGGGAAGGAGACTGATAAGCAACCTCAGTTGCTGGGTGGGGTGGGAAGGAGACTGATAAGCAATCTCGGTTGCTGGGTGGGGTGGGAAGGAGACTGATAAGCAACCTCAGTTGCTGGGTGGGGTGGGAAGGAGACTGATAAGCAACCTCGGTTGCTGGGTGGGGTGGGAAGGGGAATGATAAGCAGCCTCAGTTGCTGGGTTGGGTGGGAAGGAGACTGATAAGCAACCTCAGTTGCTGGGTGGGGTGGGAAGGAGACTGATAAGCAATCTCGGTTGCTGGGTGGGGTGGGAAGGAGACTGATAAGCAACCTCAGTTGCTGGGTGGGGTGGGAAGGAGACTGATAAGCAACCTCGGTTGCTGGGTGGGGTGGGAAGGGGAATGATAAGCAGCCTCAGTTGCTGGGTGGGGTGGGATGGGGTGGATATCTTTCTTTGGATGGGGAGGCTGGATGGGAAACAGCTATTGTTTATGTACCTGAACAAATGACAAAACTAAATAAAAAGAAGCATAGTATGGACATCCTATATTACATAAGTCTGCAACTTGACATTTCTTAAGCTTCTTCTCTAATTTCTCTGAAGAGCAACATTAATAACTGTGATACCCAGAAGGACTTCAGTCTATTTCTCCCTTGAAAACAATTAGGGCTGGCATCACATCTGAACGAAATTGTCCACTCCCATCGATTTATTTATTAATGTCTTCATGCTAATCATTTCAAAATGAGCACGGCAATGAAAGGTAACTAGGCAACAAACCATTATAAATCCAATCTACCAGAGGGAAATTAGATATTTTCATTTATTTTAATTGGAGTGACAATTTGTTTGTTCCATCCATCTGATATTGCATCCATTCATCCCCTGTTCATTCATCCATCATCCATCCATCCACCCTTGGTTCTCTCAGGTCGGCACGATGACACTGCAAGATTCTGCCATCACCTTTCTTCATATCACCTGTAAATATGTAATGGTGGTGAGTACATTTGACATCATGCTCAGTGTTTTCAGATCTGTAACACATGCTCTATTCAGGAACAATTTCCAAGGTTGACAAGTGGGCCCAAGGTCCCCCCTTTATAATGTTATTCACCCATCCACAATTAATTCATTTACCCAGGTCCTTCAAATGGCTTCAAATGTGGCCCTCACTTTTTTGTCTCTGCTCCGAGGTCCCTCATAATGTAGGTCTTGACTAGAATCCCTTTTCATTGTCCACCTTTAATCTTTTCACGTTTGAATGATCGACTCCAACAGGATTTTAAAGGCCTAATTTAATCCCCCCTAATTTCAAAGTGACTGTCACATCACCAGAGAAGAGGATGAGAGAAACCGCCGGCTTTGGCTTTCTGGCCAGAGAATTGGATGGGGGCAAGAGCTAAGCTTGTCAGAACAGAGGGAGGTCAATGATAGACTGACTTGGCGCCCTGCCTGGTTACATATTCAAATGCACAGGCTGTGTATTGCTCACACTATGTGACTAATCAATCCTCTATGATGATCATTTTTTTTTCTGGTGCTAGACGTGAGCGAATCATAATGGTGTGCTCAATTCTAACAAAATGGCCCATCAGGCTTTGCAAACCTGCTTTCTTTATATTCATTGATTTTCAAAGCCATTTACCGTACATACTGCTTTCTCCCCAACTCCGGTGGTAAATGGTCCAAGCAATCTGCTGAAAATATGTTCTCTCTTGTTTTCTCGAGTGATAGCCCAGGCCTCCACGTGGGTTTGAAAAGTTTGAAGGCATTAAACAAAACAAAAGAGTCATGAATAAAAACCAAACGGACCAATGGAATGTGTCATTTCAACCAACCTATGCAAGCAATAAAAAAACAAATTGCATGGAAATCAGCCAAGATAAAATTGAGGTTTTTATTTTCTTCTCCCCTTAAAATCCCATGTGACTACGGAATATCTTGTTTTGCATTATTGCCAGCTGTTGGCAATACAGGCCAAACCAGTAGTCTGCACTGAGCTGATATTTATATGGTAGCCTTAAAAAAGGGCTCCCACAGAAGGACCTCACTGCAGACTCCTGAAGCAATATGTAAAATGTCAATCTGTATTTGTGTCTCTTTCTCTTACACACACACACACACACACACACACACACACACACACACACACACACACACACACACACACACACACACACACACACACACACACACACACACACACACACACACACACACACACACACATCACAGAGGAGGAATGCAGATAGAATGAGGGAGAGAGTGAAGGAGTAAGAAAAAAAGAGAGATGTTCTTATAACACAATGCCAGTTTGACCATGACCAGGTTGTTTTTGTATACAAACTCTGATTTGGCAAGGCTAAGTGAAAAAGAGGCCTGAGATGCAAATATGTGTTATTGATTCAAATGACAGCTTTTGTGGATGTAAGTGCTAGCCGAGGATAGAATTGGCTGAGTGCTGTCCATTCTCATTCGAGTGAAACACAATTTTCTGTAATAAAACAAAAACATACATGTAACTGCCAAAATAAAGGAAACACTTGAGTAAATGAGGGATACAAAGTTCTATTGAAAGCAGGTGCTTCCACATAGGTGCGGTTCCTGAGTATTTCCTAAGCAATTAACTTCCCATCATGCTTAGGGTCATATATAACAATGCTGGGCAAGCCCAGTTGCCTATTATTTTGGCTACCATGGCTATACTCCCATAGGATGACAATGTCCCCATCCACAGGGCATGAGTGGTCACTGAATGGTTTGATGTGTATGAAAATGATGTAAACCATACGCCATGGCCATCACAGTCACCGGATCTCAACCCAGTTGAACACTTATGGGAGAATCTGGAGTGGTGACTGAGACCGTGTTTTGCTATTCCATCATTCCACCAAATGATGGGATTTCTGGTGGAAGAATGGTGTCATATTCCTCCAATAACGTTCCAGACACGTGTAGATTCTATACCAAGGAGCATTGAAGTATTTTCATATATTACACATCTTCATTGTGTACCCCCCCTAAAAGGAAGAACAACAAAAATGACCTAATAATATTTCTAATCTTCACACGTTCATTTTCATAATAACTATGTTATATATTCTGGAGTTGTTGTGGTCAATAGTTTCTCAGATACATCCTTGAGAGAGTATTTAACGCTTACAAACATCCTAATCATTTTAGTAGGACAAAGTGGTTTACTCAATATGCAGGGCTCAATGACCACATTCACCTTACTTTCCCATAGCCAGACTATACATGTTATCTTGGCCTAAAGGCTGCCTCATTATGAATCCCCTTACACACTTACTCAATGTCCTTTCATTGAGCTACACTATCAATTTGAGATACTTGAGGATGATTTGGATGTAAGCAGCAAAAAATGCTAATATTGGAAATATTGACTTGCATTGGATTTGAAGGACAGTCTTTGGAAACAGTGGTCAGGTAAACAAAACCAAACCATTGATTGCTGTCATACCTTGTCCATATATAACCTGGATGTTAGGGGTGACAACCAATGAAAATCACCTTGAGAAATATATGAAACCTTGGTGAATAGCTGAACAAGTGGCAATCTAGACTGGTCGGGACCAACCGTGAAGTGAGGCTGACCTACAGTATACTGTAGGTATATAGTACATGTCCATGTGGCAAGCCAGAACTAAAATGGCAGCAGAATGTTGAATGGAATTTGTCAGGAGAAATGAATTTAACACATATGGGATTAACTGATAAATAACATCAGGTTTGTCACAAAATGTTGAATATAATTTGTCAGGAGAAATGAATTCAACACATATGGGATTAACTGATGGTAACACAAGGTTTGTCATGGGATGAGCAAATTGGGTTTTTGTCTCCCCTGGTATCTGTTTTTGTTATTGTGGACATCCTTCTGTTTTTAATTGCTAGGGACATATTGTTGCAACTGAATAACACTTACACGTAGGCTTCATTTATCACCCCTGCCGTGTCATTTTCCACTTTAAATACTGTCTGTTTCTTGTTGTTTGAATGTATTAAATGTGGATTTGTTTTTTTCACCCCCTGGTTCTTAAATTGCTGTTGTTTCTCTGACAGGGGTTTACAGAGGGAAGTGCCTTAATGCTTTCTCACTTAATCCCATGGTCCAGATTAAAAAAGAAAATGGCCGGTCTCCAGCCTAAACGGCTGTAATTCGCAATGGTATCTAATGGGGTGGATTTGACCTGGATTATCTGTACGTCTGCAGTGGGCATGATTAATCCCTATTGCTCTTCCAGGGACAGGTCTATTGAGAGTGGTGGGTGATGACAGTCTAAACCAAAGCACATGTTTGGTAAACAGTACACGTTTTTAAATTAGTACAACATGATTTTAAAGTGTACTTTCAATATGTTAATTATGGAAGTGCAGAGTAAGTATAACTGAAGTGTACAGTAAATAAATCTAGAAAAAAGGTACTAGACGTGACAAATAATTTTGATGCTTTTAATCTATCAGAAACAGTTAAAGGTGGAATCCTTAATGGTGAAACGGTCCCTATTACAAAACAAAAAAGTTACTGAAAAGAGCAACACAGTTTTTTTCCTTCAGACATCATTGCATATGCGATAAAACAGCAGAATATCTACTGCACTTTTTTTCTTTTTGTTACAGCACTGTTCGACGCATCTCACCTCCGTTTCATCCACAAAACAATAACAAAAGCGCTGGGGCGGACAGTGGCACTGTTTCCCCTAATACGGATTCCATCAACCATACTTGTTTTTCAGATGCAGTCATCAGTGTTACATTTGACAATAGTCATAGGAGAGTGGACAGACACAAAATGGTTGTAAACATCGGTATTTACAGTGCCTTCAGAAAGGATTCATACCCCTTGACTTATTTCACATTTTGTTGTGTTACAGCCTGAATTCAAAATGGATTAAATATTTTTTTTCTCACCCATCTACACACAATACCCCATAATGAGAACGGGAAAACATGTTTTTAGACATTTTTGCAAATTTATTAAGAATGAAATACAGAAATATCTCATTTACATAAGTATTCACCCCACTGAGTAAATACATGTAAGAATCATCTTTGGTAGCGATTACCACTGTGAGTCTTTCTCTAAGAGCCTTGCACAACTGGATTGTACAATATTTGCATATTATCATGAAAATAAATATTTAAGCTCTGTAAAGTTGGTTGTTGATCTTTGCTAGACAGACATTTTCAAGTCTTGCCATGCATTTTGAGGGCGATTTAAGTCAAAACTCAGGAACATTCAATGTTGTCTTGGTAAGCAACTCTAGTGTCTCCCAGAGTATTTTGGAAATCAGACTGTATCATTTTAGGTTAGTGTTCTGGAATAACTACAATTTTATTGATCCATCCTATCACAGCCATTCAAATCTTTAACTGTTTTAAAGTAACCATTGGCCTCATGGTTAAATTCCTGAGTGGTTTCCTTCCTCTCTGGCAACTGAGTTAGGAAGGATGCCTGTATCTTTGAACTGGGTGTATTGATTCACCATCCAAAGTGTAATTATTAACTTCACCATGCTCAAAAGGATATTCAGTGTTAGCTTTTTTATTGTGACCCATCTAGCATCAGGTGCCCCTTTTTGCGAGGCATTGGTAAACCTCCCTGGTCTAAGTGGTTGAATCTGTGTTTGAAATTCACTGCTCGACTGAGGGACCTTAGAGATAATTGTATGTGTGGGGTACAGAGATGAGGTGATCATTCAAAAGTCATGTTAAACGCTATTATTACACAGAGTGAGTCCATGCAAGTTATTATGGGACTTGTTAAGCACATTTTTACTCCTGAACTTATTCAATTCAGGCTGTAACAAAACATTTTGGGGAAAAGTCAAGGGGTGTGAATAATTTCTGAAGGCACTGTACAGTATATTGGGAAAGGGGATACCTAGTCAGTTGCAATACTGAATGCCTTCAACTTAAATGTGTCTTCTGCATTTAACCCAGCCCCTCTGAATAAGAGAGGTGCAGGGACCTTGCTCAATGGCAGAATGGCAGATTTCACCTTGCTGTCTCGGGGATTCAAACCAGAGACTTTAACAACTAGACTACCTGCCGCCTCGTGTGCAAAGGTGTTTCGGATCATCATAACAGAGACAATATCCCTCCTCTACTCTTTTAAACTTACACCGATGAGAATATAAAAGAATAATGGATTTGTGGTTGACTACCTTACTATATCAACATACTACAGTTATTCACACCAAATAACAATTTGTTTGGCTCCTGAGGTTTTTGAAATTGCCCATTTCCAAATGTTTCTCCTCATTGCTTTTACAGCTGTTCTCTGGGCCTCTGGATGCTTACTTTTGACGTGAAGAAAATTGTCCATCCAAAAATGGCCTTTTATGACTGGGAGGAAATTAACTCTGTGAGGGGTATATTTATTTTCTCCGAGGTCACTTTTATATTTCACTTGGCAAAATGTTTGAACTTAGCCAGGTTTTTATGCCAGTAAAGTACATGTCAGATAAAAAAATGTCATGACAGGCCGGAAACGGTAAACTTTCCAAATGTCTACTAATCAAAATACGCTAAACAAGGTGGAATCTTTTTGTGTCAGTGAAATTAATTATTCGAGAAATGTGGGTGGAACAGCTTTTATGCGCAAATATTGATATAAAAACCATCATATCGAAGTAAACTTGGAGTCACGTAATGACATGTTCTGTGGTCCTCCCACTACGACTCGTTGGGAAAGCATACAGTATATTAGGCTCCAGATGAAATCAATTCTGATGAACTTCACAGGGTGGTGAAAGTGAACAGTGATGAGCTTGATGCTTCTTTCCAATAAATATTCAGTATCTTATTCTGGTGACATAATAATTTATCCTTGGCTGCCGTTTGACAAAACAATCGGGTACTTTTGTCCATAATAATCTCATCACATAGGCTATACATGCGCTATAGCAAACAGTGTGCATGTGTGTGATACCAGAGTAAGCGCACTCCTTATTTAATGCAACAATAATGTGGGAAAACCATCATTGGATTTGAAAAGGCAATGGAAATCCATTTAACCGCATAAGGTATTTTCATATGTACTACGTCATCACACACAGCTTCTGATCTGTTCCAAACACATCTCAGGTGGGAGAAGCGCAAATTGTTTTTATGCTGTTTTTTGAATATTTACATGAAAATCTGTCTCCAATTGGAGGGAAACCTAGCTATAGGTAGGGATATCTCATACATGTGCATATACAGTCTTTTTTAACATTTTTACCTGTGTTTTTTCATATTTTATATGTTATCACATTTTATGTTTCTGTATTATGTACCAAGATGTTCAAAATAAGCCTAAACCTATCCGGTGTGTAGTTTAGTCAAACCACTCAGTCAGTGTTGACTGTTACCAGACTAAGACATGAGACATGACCTATATTACAATATGATGGCCCGGAGTCTTTAGAGAAAGACAATCTGTCTTAACTGTCCCTCCCTCCCTCTCTCCCTCCCTGCCTTTTTCCTTCCATCTATTTCTCTCTCCATCGGATCATCCAAATCAGATTAGTGATGACATATGCTGTAGCCATTAGGTTCACACACACAGAGCCAGGGGGGCTAATGCCACCAGTGGACGCCCCTGACAGAAACCAGCAGGAAGATGGAAAGTCCATCTCAGACAGGCCCCGAGACACAGAAACACTACCATACACATAGACACACTCACATACATACGCACGCACAGACACGTGCACACACACACACACACACACACACACATACACTCAGCGTTGGTATTGGTCCATCAGATGGTTATTAGTATGCTTCATTCCTCCCTATGTGTAGTGGGAGTGTGGAAGATGAAAATAGTATGTCCTTCACACATGTCTGTGTAACTGTGCTGTCCTGTGGATTTGGTTTAACATGTTGTGGCTATATGGCTGGATATGACTGCCGTGGTTAAAGAGATCTCGCTTGGTTTCATTTATGTCACTAAGGCGCTTGTCTCACTCCTGAGTGGAGGCTGTTCTGCTATGTGGCTCTGAAAAGTGGGGCCTTGTATGGGCAGTAAGGATGTAAAAGTGGCCATATTAGCTCCATAAAACATTCGATTTTCATTATTTAGCAGACACTGTTATCCAGAGCATCTTATAGTAAGTACATATATTCTTCAAATTGGTCCCTAAGTGGGAATTGAACCCACAACCCTAGCATTGCAAGTTCAATGCACTACCAACTGAGCAACATGGGAAACTTTGTTCATGTCCAGTACAAGATGGAATGGGTCAATGGCCTTTAAAACATAATGTTATAGGCCTATAGTTGAAATATATTTTACAGGCTAGGCTGTGTTGCTCTGCTGATCAAAGCCAGTAATCAGATCTGTAAAGGAAGTCTCTATACATGACAATAGTACATATTGAAGTAGCCGAATTAACCCGATGGATGCTTTTGATAATATTACCCACAATGTGGTTCCCATGCTTAATTTTCCAATTATAAGGGAAATGAGTGGCAATAGCATCAAAGTTTAATCCAACATGGTCCGTAGTCTGTGGCATGGCCAGCAATGGTTGGCCACTAATCTCTGGAGCCCAGAACTAAAATGTTGTGTAATTGCATATAATCAATGAAGTTCTGTGGAGAGATGTATGAGAAAAGATGCTAGAACGAGGAGTGGAGGCAGGGCGGTAGCACCACCCCCCACGCTCTGCAAATGTTGGTCAAGTCCGTGGTCGACATGTCCGATCCCCGTTCCGAATTTCTAAACACGCCGCATCTGCTAAACCGTGATTTGTTCAAATTACCAGTGATGGAAAATATCTGTACACCGGAACAACTGTTGCTCGTTAGTCGTCACATCCCACGGTCTTTTGACAAACATTACGATACCACATATGTTACTTCATCTGTCCACGAGAGATTAGTTTGCCACAGACATGGTTGGAATTAAATGGTTGGAGTTATTTCCTGGTTCATCAGTCTAATATGATGTGATATTCAATTTACATTTTCTGATATTCATTGTCTGATGTATAAATCAAAAAAGAAACCTATTCTGCCCTATTCTTTGAGGTATTCCCTAGTAATGTGGAGTAAAGAAGTAAAACAAATGAATTTGAAAAACAGCATTGGTGTTTTAGTATCTGAGACAGTCAGTTGAGAAGGAGGTCAGACAGGTGGATTGCACAAGGAGTGCATTTGTACTGAAGAAAGGAGCAGTGCTGAAAAAGTTGAATGGAATTTGGGTTGCTCAATGTTCAGAACAGGAAAATAATAGTAGAAATGACACCTAACATTGAACCCTAAATAGAGTAATTGTCATTTTTGTAATCTCCTTGGATTTGTAATTTTTGTCTATGTCTGAGTTGCTCGTCTTTCACAGAAAAACGTGAGAACATATCAAAGGAGAAAAGGACAAGCTACACAGCATGGGAGTGAAGGTGTTTCCCTTTCTTCGGATGGATAATGTCACCGGAAAGCAAATGGATTGTGTTTCTTTTCCCCTTCTCTCTCCTCTCCTAATGCATTATTCCCCCCTTTCCTCTGCGGGTTGCTCTTCTGCCTATTACCTCAGGTGTATCGCAATGAAATGTTCCCGCCGTAATGCGTGTGACAACACATAATGAGATCAAAGTGAATCCTGTGATGTAAACAGAGAAAATGTACATCAAAGTGCTGCTATCTATGCCTCTTTTACACACACACACACGCACGCACGCACGCACGCACGCACGCACGCACGCACGCACGCACGCACGCACGCACGCACACACACACACACACACACACACACACACACACACACACACACACACACACACACACACACACACACACACACACACACACACACTTTTCAGGTGTTGGTGCAGTTCAAAGTAAAACAAGTTATGCTGTGGGTGCACACATAGTAAAACAGTGTTGTTATGACTTTGATCCAAAATGGCCAACGTGGCTGAGCAGTTTCATTCTCCTCCCTTTAGATCCAAGGAGAGGAAGTGTCAGTCAGTGGCTCATCTCTATGGCAGAGAGGTATAATTACGGCACATCTCATAAACACACCCTCTTCTGTCACAAGGTTAATGGCGAGAAATGATAGGGAAGCTAGGAATTATGGTCATTAGTGTTTGTTTATGCATGCCGGTGACAAGCCAATCACGTCCATCATCAGGCCGGAACATTGGACACACGGTCTGGGAGCTGTCAGAGCAAATTATGCCCAGCGCTGGACTGAGCGTGACGGGCGCATGAACCTGGTGACAACACACACACACACTCAGGCACGCCAGACACACACACACACACACACACACACACACACACACACACACACACACACACACACACACACACACACACACACTGGCTATCTCACACATTCACATAATCCCAAGTGGACTCTCTCCCAGTCTCCAACTCATTCATAACACACTTCACACTCAAATACAACAATGTTATTGTTAATCATGTCAATCATCTCCATTGTTCGAACAAGAGATTAACTTATTCAATACTAAATTTAAAAAATGTTTTAGTAGCATAGCCATAGCCCATATAAAGTTTTCTGTATTAGTAGTATAGCCATAGTGTCACGACTTCCGCCAAAGTTGGGGCCTCTCCTTGTTCAGGCGGTGTTTGACGGTCAACGTCACTGACCTTCTAGCCATCACTGATCCATTTTTCATTTTCAATTGGTTTTGTCTTGTCTTCCATCACACCTGGTTTCAATCCCATCAATTACATGTTGTGTATTTAACCCTCTGTTTCCCCTCATGTCTTTGTCGGTGATTGTTTGTTGTATGTTTTGTGCAAGTCATGTTCTGGTGTCGTGTTCTGGTGTTGTGTTCTGGTGTCGTGTTCTGGGTGCGACGGGTTTTGTACCCTTTATATTTATTTTGTATATATTGGTTTTCTGAGGGGTTTTTTGCATTTATTAATGCCACTGGCAGGTCATTGGTAAATATAGAAAAGAGTAGAGGGCCGAGAGAGCTGCCCTGAGGTACACCACACTTTACATGTTTGACATTAGAGAAGCTTCCTTTAAGGAAAACCTTCTGAGTTCTGTTAGCTAGATAGCTCTGAATCCATGATATGACAGAGGTTGAAAAGCCATAACACATACATTTTCTCAACGTCAGGGTATGGTCAATAATTCCCACAATCCTCTTATTCTCAATTTCTTTCAACCAATCATCAGTCATTTTGTCTGTGCAGTACATGTTGAGTGCCGTTCTCTATAAGCATGCTAAATTTGTTGTTAATCCTGTTAACAGAGAAATAGCATTGGATTCGGTCAAACTGTCACGACTCCCACCGATGGTGGCCTGCGTGTTCGGGCGGTGCTCGCGGTCGTCGTCGCCGGTCTACTAGCGGCCACGATCCCTTTTTCCTTTTCTGTTCGTTTGGTCTTATTAGTTGCACCTGTTCCTTATTGTGTTTCTTGACTTTTGTCTATTTAAGCCTGTTAGGCCCGCCTAGGTTTGTGCGGGATTGTTTTTCTGTTAGGTTGTGGATGTTCATTTGTATTCTGTTTTCCTGGACAGTTTGGGTCCTGTGTACGGGTCGGTCAGTTTACGCGCCTTGTGTTTGTGGCGTGACCGTTTTTCCGGGAATAATATATACATTTATTCAAACACTCTGCTCTCTGCGCCTGACTCCAACCCACTGTTCTTCAAGGACTCTGACACAAACACCATTTTTTCCAACAGTTTGCGAAGAGCTGGCAGATAGGTCTGCTGCTAGATCCAGTAAAAGCTGCTTTACCACTCTGGTGTAGTAATGAATGACTTTGGCTTCCTCCAGGCCTGAGGACAAAGACTTTCCTCTAGGCTCATTTGAAGGTCTGTACGTTTTTATGTGGGTGTCTCAAAATGTGGGTGTCTCAAAATAAGTTTCCATTTTCACAATACACTGAAGTCAGACTGTGAGTGGTGTTTGTTTACCATGACCACTTATGGTCATTATCCTATCCTTTACCATTTGTTAGTACCCTATGATATTGCGCAAATTAATTTTGTTATCGCTTATACACAAGAAAAGGTTAGGTAGTAATTATGAATGTGTATGTCTACTGTACTGTATGTTAATGCTTACAATAAGACAGTAATATCAGTTATATCAACATCTTATATTCATCTGTATGTTAAGAAGTGTTTCCTACACATCATAGTTAGAAAAATATCCTCTGAAACATGATGTACATTACATATAAGCACAAACTACACCTTTTTTTTGTTGCAATTCTTAGTAGATTCATTCCCAGTGATAAATACAGTAGCAGCCAAACATATTTTTCCTCTCTCAAAGAAAGCCAATAACATCTAGCTTCCTAATCAACCCCAGGGGTCCTGTCATTCACTAAAACGTTTCAACAATATGTTTATGACAATGAAAATACAGACCTATTTAATAGGTCCTCATTATCCACCATTCAGGAAGATGTAATCACATTGAAATAGTGTTGGGGTGGTAGTCCAAACCACTAGCCCATCTATTGTAGCAAGGAATATAATCCTATAAATGTAACGTAAAGTCAAGTGCAGTCTGGGAAAAAGAGGAGAAAATGGGGCCTTGGCCATAGCCAGGAAATGCCAATCAGCGTTGTGACACTAATTTGATCAATTGCATTATTTTCGGCTCTTTATTTGGGAGAGAGAGAGAGTGTCCCTGTAACTGGATGCTTACTGGGCCCAATCAATGCTGCTTAAAGCGATATCTTTCCAACAAGCCCTTAGAAATAGTCTAGCATGTCCAGATCTGATCTGCCATAAGCCAAGGGTTTGGATGCAGTACCAACAGATAACCCCAGAGTCATGCAGATGTATTTTCTCCTTCAAGCCTTCTATTAAAGAAAAGGCTTCTTTACCAGATCTGACATACTTGCCTGGGGGATGGAAATCAAGGATGGGGATTGAGTATGAGGCAAGGCCTTACTCCTCAGTGCAGATTTATCCCCCCCCCCCTTCAAACCTCCTCACTTCCTCAGGCTAAGCAAAGATGACACATTCTGCCCTGAGCTGCAAGAGGTCGACCGGCAAAACACATTTCCCAGCAACTGCTTGCTCCACATTCAAACTAAATGGAACTTGTGTCGGAAACACTTTCATTTGTGCTTTCTCCTTTTCATTGTTGTTGATGCTATTTAACAGTAACACTTGAAACGTATAGGAGTGTGTCTAAACACTGTACAGTGTCTTCGACTTTTTCCATATTTGGTGAAATTAAAATGGTTTTAATTGTAATTTCTTGTCAACAATCTACACAAAATACTCAAATTTCAAAGTGCAAGAAAAATTCTAACTTCTTTTTAATGAATGTAAAATAATATATATATATATATAGATTGATTAGGTAAGTATTCAACCCCCTGAGTCAATACCTTTGGCAGCAATTACAGCTGTGAGTTTTTCTGGGTGAGTCTATAAGACCTTCCACAGCTGGATTGTACAATATTTGCACATTATTCGTATTTTTAAAATTCTTCAAGCTGTGTCAAGTTGTTTTTTGATCATTGCTAGACATCCATTTTCAACTCTTGCCATAGATTTACAAGCCAATTTAAGTCAAAACTGTAACTAAGCAACTCATTGGAACATTAAATGTCATCTTGGTAAGTAACTCTAGTGTATATTTGGCATTGCATTTTAGGTTATTGTCCTGCTGAATGGTGGATTTGTCTTCCAGTGTCTGTTGGATAGATTGAACCAGATTTTCATCTAGGACTTGTGCTTAGTTCTGTTTATTTTATTTGTATCCCAAAAAACCTCCCTACTCCTTGCCAATGACAAGCGTACCCCTAACACGATGCAGCCACCACCATGCATGAAAATACGAAGAGTGATGTATTTTGTTGGATTTGCCCCAAACATAATGCTTTGTATTCAGGGCAAAAAGTGAATTTTTTTGCCACAACATTTTCATTGGTGGAAAAAGTACGCAATTTTCATAATTGAGTAAAAGTAAAGATAACTTAAAAGAAAATGACCTAAGTAAAAGTGAAAGTCACCCAGTAAAATACTACTTGAGTAAAAGTCTAAAAGTATTTGGTTTTAAATATACTTAAGTATAAATAATTTGTAATTCCTTATATTAAGCAAACCAGACGACACAATTTTCAAGTTTTTTTATATTTATGGATAGCCAGGGGCACATTTCAACATAATTTACAAACAAAGCATTTGTGTTTATTGAGTCTGTCAGATCAGAGGCAATAGAGATGACCAGGGATGTTCGCTTGATAAATGCGTGAATTACACAATTTTCCTGTCCTGCTAAGCATTCAAAATGTAACGAGTACTTGTGGGTGTCAGGGAAAATGTAAGGAATAAAAAGTACATTATTTTCTCAAGCAATGTAGTGGAGTAGAAGTTATCAAAAATATAAATACTAAAGTAAAGTATATATACCCACAGAAAATACTTTAGTAGTACTTTCAAGTATTTTACTTAAGTACTTTACACCACTGCATTTTTTGCAGTATTACTTTAGTGCCTTATTGCAAACAGGATGTATGTTTTGGAATGTTTTTTATTCTGTACAAGGTTCCTTCTATTCACTCTTGTAACGTCCTAACCAGAGTTCTTATGTGTTTTACTTGTTTAGTGTTGGTCAGGACGTGAGCTGGGTGGGAATTCTATGTTGTGTGTCTAGTTTGTCTGTTTCTGTGTTCAGGCTAATATGGTTCTCAATCAGAGACAGCTGTCAATCGTTGTCCCTGATTGAGAATCAAATATAGGTGGCTTGTTTTGTGTTGGGGATTGTGGGTGGTTGTTTCCTGTTTCAGTGTTTGTGCCACACAGGACTGTGACGGTTAGTTTGTTTGTTATTTTGTATAGTGTCTATGTCTAACGTTAGTAGCTTGTGTATTGCACTTTCGTTTGTAGCTTCACGGTCGTTTGTTGTTTTGTATTAGTTTGTCAGTATCTTGTCTTTGTGTTAATTAAATTCATGGAAAATTACCACGCTGCACATTGGTCCTCCGATCCTTCTCTCCTCTCCTCGTCCGAGGAAGAGGAAGAGCTAGATTGCCGTTACAGAACCACCCACCAAACTCGGACCAAGCATCGTGAGTACGAGCAGCAGCGGCCCACTACACAGGAATCCTGGACATGGGAGGAAATTCTGGAGGGGAAAGGACACTGGGCTCACATTGGAGAATATCGCCGCTCTCGGGAAGAGATGGAGGCAGCTAAAGCCCAGGAGCGTCCAAATAAAAAATTCAGTCCAAATGGATCTAAGTCTAATAGTCACCTTATGAGGCTTACGCTGTAGCCTCTTTTTAATCCAACGTCTAGAGTGTTGTCACGGCCGTCGTTGAAGGAAGACCAAAGTGCAGCGTTGTGAGCGTACATTACTTTTTATTTGGATTATGTCGCCAAAAAAACAATAAACAATACAAAACGACCGCAAAGCTTAAGAGGGCTATAGTACCTCAAACAAAGACAACTTCCCACAAACACAAAAGGGAAAAAAGCTGCCTAAGTATGATTCCCAATCAGAGACAACGATAGACAGCTGTCCCTGATTGAGAACCATACCCGGCCAAAACAAAGAAATACAAAACATAGAAAATAGAACATAGAATGCCCACCCAAATCACACCCTGACCAAAACAAAATAGAGACATAAAAAGCTCAGGGTGTGACAAGTGTGTTGTGTACCTCCAAGGGAGTGTGTTGTGTACCTCCAATCAAGATGAAATTTCATGGACAATGGTGTCATATTGATTTTAATATTGAGACTCAACCAATGTGTACTGGAGGTCTATGCCCTGTACACCATCATGCCCTGTACACCATTATGACCTGTACACTCTGTGCCCGGTACATCACCGTGCCCGGTACACCTCCGTGCCCGGTACACCACCGTGCCCTGTACACCTCCGTGCCCTGTACACCACCGTGCCCTGTACACCACCGTGCCCGGTACACCTCTGTGCCCTGTACACCTCGGTGCCCTGTACACCACCATGCCCTGTACACCAACATGCCTTGTACAACACCATGCCCTGTACACCATCATACCGTGTACACCACCATACCCTGTACACCACCATGCCCTGTACACAATCATACCGTGTACACCACCATACCCTGTACACCACCATACCCTGTACATCACCATACCCTGTACACCTCCATGCCCTGTACACCACCATACCCCTGAGACTCTCAGTCCTCTCATTAACAAAGGTTACATCTATTATGAATTCTATTTTCTTCCAGTACAAACGGGTATAGATGGCTCGCAAACGTCCACAGACACTTATGCAACACGCACACACGCATGCCCACACACACATACACACAGACACACAGACACACAGACACACACACACACACACACACACACACACACACACACACACACACACACACACACACACACACACACACACACACACACACACACACACACACACACACAGCTGGTCAGTCAAACCGAGGTGGACTGGCAGGATTAGAGAAAAAGCTGTCTAATCAGCCTTGTGTCCACCTCTGGCACCTCATCAAACAGCCACCTTGGGCAAGCCAGAGTGACACCTAACAGCTGGTGTATGTCATCCATCTCTCTCTCTCTCTTTCTCACTCAGTCACTCTTTTTTTCTCTCTCTCTCTCTCTCTCTCTCTCTCTCTCTCTCTCTCTCTTTGACACCAGTCATCTCACTACTCTGATCACTCCGAACCAGGGACTGAGGAAGACAACCTCAGGCCTTCCATCTCAGACCCTTCGATCTAGTGCGCTGATGTTTAATCCTACCCAACAGCGTGTTTCTCAGAGCTAGCTACCGTCCTGCCAGCCTTTCATCTCTTGTGAGCTCATCTCATCTCTGTGTTCCTGTATGCTCAGGGCCTCTTTTCTCCAGCACTCTCAACCTGTCCTGGCTCTCCATCAATCCTGAGAACCAGGGGGCTGAATTTCTCTTTTGTCTGCAGTGGGATGGTTCTGTGTGTTCTGTATGTAAGGTTATCCTTAGTTGACCAATTTGTCATAATACGTCCTATTTCATTGGTGTTTTGTGTTCGCAATAATGTAAAGTTTAGCAGTATGCAAAATGTGTCAAAAACAAACATGCTATAAAGGCCTTTTTCACCTTTGTATATAACCTAGTAGGAATTAGCTGTACACTATTGAGAAAGTCAGTCTTCATTTTAGATGCATTGCTGTTGCTTTCACCAGAAAAATGGCGGGCTCATTGCACATTACATTCGGTCTCTTAAAGATATTCGCTGAACGGAGACCTTTTTGTTAAGTTGTCCTCAGATGCAAAGCCCTTTTTCATAAACACATTATCAGTTCGCTCAGCTGTGGAGAAAGTATAGAGTCGGTCTGTTTACATCCTCAAGGGGAAAGTTAACTCTCTAGGGTACGTGAGACATTGGCGTCCCACCTCTTCAACAGCCAGTGAAACTGCAGGGCGCCAAATTCAAATACAGAAATACTCATTATAAAAATTCAGAAAACAAAACATATTTCGCATAGGTTTAAAGATTAACTTCTTGTGAATCCAACCACGGTGTCAGATTTTAAAAATGCTTTACGGCGAAAGCATACCTTACGATTATTTGAGAACATAGCCCAACAGACAAATCATTACAAACATTAACCAGCCAAGTAGAAGAGTTACACAAGTCAGAAATAGAGATAAAATTAATCCCTTACCTTTGATGATCTTCATATGGTTGCACTCAGAAGACATTCATTTACTCAATAAATGTTCCTTTTATTCGATAAAGTCTCTTTATATCCAAAAACCTCCGGTTTGTTCGCGAGTTTTCTTCAGTAATCCACTTGCTCAAACGCAGTCACAACAGGCAGACAAAAAATTCAAATTGTATCCGTAAAGTTCATAGAAACATGTCAAACGATGTTTATATTCAATTGTCAGGTTGTTATTAGCCTAAATAATTGATAATATTTCAACCGGACAATAACGTCATCAATATAAAAGGTAAACATGAAAGGCACTCTCTCAGTCTTGCGCATGAAAAAGCTCTGTGACACGGCAGTGTCCACTCATTCAGACTGCTCTTACTCCCTCATTTTTCAGAAGACAAGCCTGAAACAATTTTTAAAGACGGTTGACATCTAGTGGAATGCATAGGAACTGCAATTTGAGTCCTAAGTCAATGGATACTCTAATGGCATTGAATAGAAAACTACAAAATAAATGTACTTCCTGAATGGATTTCTCTCAGGTTTTTGCCTGCCAAATCAGTTATGTTATACTCACAGACACTATTTTAACAGTTTTGGAAACTTTAGAGTGTGTTCTATTCAAATCTACCAGTTATATGCATATCATATCTTCTGGGCCCGAGAAGCAGGCAGTTTAATTTGGGCATGCTTTTCATCCAAAATTCCGAATGCTGCCCCCTAACCGAGAGAAGTTAAAGACTTCTACCTGCTTTGTGATCTAACAGATGCCCACTATCACTCTGTTTCAGAAAGGAATACCCACACAGTCCCATATTGTGCCAGCCAAAACATCACAGTAGATAAAGGGCCACAGAATTACCACTGGGTGTCACATCTATCATTCAAAGGGCTTTTTGAGTTGCAAAGACAATGGCGACCGTTTGTGGATCCTGGAGGAAAGGTCATTGTGAGTGATTCATGGAAGTTTGAATGGGGGGGGGGGGGGTACACCCATCTCCCTTGTGTCAGAGTCTCACAGCAGAATATTTCCAGAGCCTATTTGATCAGTCGCTCGGGCTGAAAAAAATCCACTTCGGATGAAAAAAGCATCAGAGGCCTTGACTAAAAGGATTATTCTCCAAAGCACTTAAGGAGAAGTTTTCCCTTTGAATACCCATCAGATCAAACGCCGGGGTTAGCTCAGGTAATGTAAAGTTGTTTGAGTACCAGCAGGTTTAGAGAGGGGTAGAGTCAACACTTGGGGTTGAGGGACAACGTTGTGGGTGTGCGCATGCAAGTGTGTATGTGTAAGACTAGAGAGAGATGTCTGGGGTAGTAGGTTAGTGCATAACTGTGATTGTATGTGGATGACCCCCACAGTTTCCTTAAACTCTAACATATTTATTTTCATTTCAATTTTTTAGATGTTATTTTATAATTTTTTATTTTACATTTTTATTTCCCCTTTTTTAACCAGGTAGGCCAGTTGAGAACAAGTTCTCATTTACAACTGCGACCTGGCCAAGATAAAGCAAAGCAGTTCGACAAATACAACAACACATGGAATAACAAACACACAGTCAATAATACAGTAGAAAAAGTATATATACAGTGTGTGCAAATGAGGTAGGATAAGGGAGGTAAGGCAATAGATAAGCCATAGTGGCGAAGTAATCACAATATTGCAATTAAACACTAGAATGGTAGATGTGCAGAAGATGAATGTGCAAGTAGAGATACTGGGGTGCAAAGGAGCAAGATAAATAAATAAATACAGTATGGGGATGAGGTAGTAGGAGGATATAGGTAGGAGATATGAGTCTCCAGCTTCAGTGATTTTTGCAGTTCGTTCCAGTCATTGGCAGCAGAGAACTGGAAGGAAAGGTTGCCAAAGGAGGAATTGTCTTTGGGGGTGACCAGTGAAATATACCTGCTGGAGTGCTTGCTCCGGGTGGGTGCTGCTATGGTGACCAGTGAGCTGAGATAAGGCGGGGCTTTACCTAGCAGAGATTTATAGATGACCTTGAGCCAGTGGGTTTGGCGGTGAGTATGAAGCGAAGGCCAGCCAACAAGAACATACAGGTCACAGTGGTGGGTAGTATATGGGGCTTTGGTGACAAAACGGATGGCACTGTGATAGACTGCAACAAATTTGTGGAGTAGAGTGTTGGAGGCTATTTTGTAAATGACATCGCCGAAGCCGAGGATCGGTAGGATGGTCAGTTTTACGAGGGTATGTTTGGCAGCATGAGTGAAGGATGCTTTTTTGCGGAATAGGAAGCCGATTCAAGATTTAATTTTGCCCTTGAATGCACCATCAACATTCTCCTCAACACTTCAAATCAATTACATCACAAGCCATTTCAAACCCCATAGTAAGGTGTCCATTTGGGTCACAAATATCAAAAAATTGCGGTAATTACTTTGGAAATAATGAACATTTTCCCCCCTGTGGCGCTACATAATTAACATCCACTTTACATCTCTTAATGTTTGCCAGGGCTGCCACTGGAACGGGCCAGAAACCTCCCGAGTCCATGTTTGCGTTTATCCCTCCCCCTCAGTCTTAGCACTGGGCTGTCTAGATTCCCTCACATGAAATGGCTGTGGGGCTCTCAGTATTTTCCTCCACTCCTCAGCCGTGTCACCATTGCTCTGCCTCCCAGTAAAAGCCTGTCATGAGAAATCACTCCAGTCAACGGAGTACGTGCTTAATATACAGCATCATCTCAGGCCAGCATTAGTTCTCTTTACTTCTATCGGAAACTGGGTTAGCAATACTCCATGGGTCACATTTACACTATGTGAATGCATATGGGAACTGTACATCACTTTGAATAAAAGTGTTTAATATGTGCCCTGGGGTGGACATCCGGTTACTGCTACTGCGTTCAGAGCACATGTACAGTATGCTGGTGTGGGTTTCAATCCAATGCTGAGGGGAGGACAGCTCATAATCATGGCTGGAACGAAGTGAGTTGAATTACACCATAACAATGTGTTTGAAACCATGTGTTTGATGTATTTGATACCATTCCACCTACTCCGCTCCAGCCACTACCACAAGCTTCCCTCCCCAATGAAGGTGCCACCACCCTCCTGTGTGCCACAGCATTCTAACACGCTTTCTCCTCCTTACTTTCCGATCTTTCTTCTGTGTCTAATAAACATTCAAATACAAAAAGGATTGAGAAATGTTAGCTGTAGTACTTTATTTTATGTTTTGATTAGGATTTCGTTTTTTCCATAGTTAATTTGACCATATGGGGACAGTGCATTTACAACTCATCCTGTGCTACCAATGGTTGATTTGGTCATATGGTGTGAAGTGTTTGGAACAACATTTCAAGTGTTCCAGCAAGCAGGGATTGTTGCCCTTTAAAGAATGCATGTGTTGCACTAGGTTACCTGGGGTGGCAGGTAGCCTAGTGGTTAGGGTGTTGGACTAGTAACTGAAAAGTTGCTGGATCAAATCCCTGAGCTGACAAGATAAAAATCTGTTGTTCTACCCCTGAACAAGGCAGTTAACCCACTGTTCCCTGGTAGGCCGTGATTGTAAATAAGAATTTGTTCTTAACTGACTTGCCTAGTTCAATAAAGGTTAAATGTTAAATGTGGTATGGGCTACAAACACAACACACTGACTTTGTGAAGGTATCTGGACCATTCTCATTCCATCTGCGTGGTTTATAAAGAACTATTAAATCTGTCCTTGTGACAAATATAGGCTCTGTTGAAAGGCAACCCTGACCTTAATTGGTTTTTATTCTTGAAAGGAGGCTGCCAATAAGATAATGAGATTCAAATAGAAGCTTTGTACAGTAAGATTCCAAATGAATGAATTGAGCACTGTGAATGAGATTGGCAGTTTAATTGAAAATGTGATGAAGATACTTTTCTACCTGCTTTGCCTGTTTTCTTTTCATCTCTTTTCTAAAATTACAGTAAATACGGTCCTCGTAGTTCAAGGCCAGCAAATATGATCCTATACTTCCTCTCTGAGTGGAAAAGCAAGAGCATACACACACTCACTTACACACTCACTCACACACACGCACACACACACACATACACACACACACACACACACACACACACACGCACACACGCACGCACACACACACACTCACACACACACACACACACACGCACGCACGCACGCACGCACGCACGCACGCACACACACAAACAGACACACACACGGAACATAACTGGTTCACAGTGGAGCTCTCATCTCACATCAGCAAGTACAGTCATACAACACGTCCAGCTAACAGGATATAATAGTGAAATGATGGACATCTTACAACCAGGGTAAGGAGGCAGTGAACTGGGTAGCAGAGAAAGGGCCACTAACCTAAGCCGCTGCTGTTCCAATGTGGCCCCTTAAGGCTCCTGGTAAGATAAATGGTGAACAGAGTGATGAGTTAATACTGGTGGCTTGGCGTGAAGGAGAGTGGCAGAGTTTACCATCTGTTCTGCAATGTGTTTCCTGGGATGGAGCGTTTGAGGGGCTGAAGGGTGTTATCTATCGCTGTGGTATCAGGGGGAGCACACTTGGGTTCCCAAATGCGTCACAGTTAAGCTGATGGCCAAAGGTTTATCTCCTGTATTGTCAGTGACTCCCCACTAAACACACCAGTGATCAATGCCTGTAGAGATTGATGGTTGGGTCTATGAATAATAGGGTAATAAACAGAAAGACATCATTTTGCCTCCTGGACTGAATACACATACTGGTTGCACACCGTAGCTCAATTAATACACCGACTCAATGATCAATGACAATATATGGAAACAATATCAAGCATCATTTGCCTCAGGGCAGATCTACTGTACATGCACATGTACTGCGTGTGGACTGTACGTGGACTGTACATGTACTGTGCTGTACGTGGACTGAATGAAGTAAGTTGTACTGTGCTAAGTTTACCAAAAAAAAGGTAAAATGGACCCACCAACAAAGTCAAAAAGAGCCTCCAAAAGCCCCTTTGTCTTCATTTGTTGTTTTCCAGAGTGGGGAAGCAGATCTCTGTTGATCAAATAGGAAGGTTGCCAGAGCTGGAAGGTCATTAGAACCCATCCGGAACACCATTGATCATCAGGAAGAAGGAGGAGTGGAAGAACACGTCGACATGTTCATTACTAAGAGTCCCGGAGAAACTTCCTCCGGGAAAGCGAGATGATGGCCATTGATCTTCCAGCCGTGACGGTAATTAGCGGTGCCGTTAGTGCAGTGTGTAAATATACCGAGACACGGGTCCACCGCACATTCTGTCACCTTCATAACATCTCTAATTATTACAACTGGATACCACGTCCCGCCTCCCCTCTCTCTCTCTCTCTCTTCTCTTCCTCGGTCCCCACTCTCTCTCCCACGTCCACCTCCAAACAGAAAAATCCAACTGAAGAGAAATGATAATTTCATTACAAGGCTTGGAGGCTGATATTCCATCAGTGAGACAGGCATACTACAGCTTCTGCAATTAAAAGTGAACACTTTCTTCCCCAACGCTTACGCTTTGTGACTGTCTAGTGTTTTGCACAGAACTTGAACTAGTATTGGCTTCTTGTCTAACATACAAGTTATTTACTGTGCCTTAGATTCTAGTAAAGATATGACTGATTGTTATCCATGATAAAAACATGACCGCATTATTATAAGTAAAGTCTACTTTCTATTGTAAGGTATGTTTTGTGTTACTGTTCTAGATCTTAAAAGACATTTAAAGATGTATTGATGTGTGCACATCTACTGCCCCAAAAAAGTGTTTGTGTGTTTGTGTGCATGCATGCGGGCGTCTGGATTTGAACATAGATTCTATATTAATGTGAGTGGGGTTGTGTGACTGGTTGTCATCGTCATTGTTGATGACAAATGGTGTCTAAAGAGTAGCAGTCATATTGGTTTTGACAGGTTGGTTAACTTATTTTAGGCCTGGTTATGTGACATTGACATTGTTGAGGTATATACACTATATATATATATATATATATATATATATATATATATATATATATATATATATATATATATATATATATATATGTATATACCTCAACAATGTACATTGAACAAAAACATAAACGCAACATGTAAAGTGTTGATCCCATGTTTCATGAGCATTTTCCATACACACAAAAAGCTTATTTCTCTCAAATTTTGTTCACAGATTTGTTTACATCCCTATTGGTGAGCATTTCTCCTTTGCCAAGATCATCCACCTGACAGGTGTTGTAAGAACCGACGCTGGAGAAGAGAAGCAGGTACGGGGAGTTGAACATTTAATACGGAACAGACATCAAACAGGACAGAGACAGCGTCAGAACCGGGTATACAAAGGCAAATGAACATTAATCCTGAAGCGGGGAACAGAGCTTGGGAAAAGACATATATAGGGGAGATATATTGATCGAGTCCAGGTGAGTCCAATAATCGCTGATGCGCGTGACGGGGGCAAGGCAGTTGTGTGTAATGATGATGGCAGGAGTGCATAATGCTGGGAAGCCTTGTGCCTTCGAGCGCCAGGGAGGGGGAGCGGGGGCAGGCGTGACAGTATCCCCCCCTCTAGGGGTCGCCACCCAGCTTCCCACCTGGGCGAGCATGACAGGCCGGCCGAGGCACGGGCGCTGGACAAGGCGGCTGGGTATAAAATCCAGACGAACCGGCAGAGGCATGGGAGCCTGGCGAGTCGGCTGAGGCATAGGAGCCTGACAATCCGGCTGAGGCGTGAAAGCCTGATGATCCCGCTGAGGCATGGGAGCCCAATGATCTGGCTGAGGCGTAGCAGCCTGACGAGCTGGCTGGGTGTAAAAACTTCACAATCCGGCTGAGGCCTGACGTAGGATGGGCGCCTTCCTAGTCAACCGGGTTTAGGTTTAGGCTACTACATGATACAAAAATGTTCCCTATACCCATCAGGAGATTGATACAATCTAGCCTATGAATGAAAGATTTACAACTTTGGTGCACACAACTTGTGATACTCGGAAATCATTCAACACTGCCTTGCAAACTATTGCATGCATCTAGCTGATCTAGGGTGTAATCATTACTCCAACAGTTGCAAACAAGAGTTTCTATTGGACAGATTCAGGTTGTTTATCCCCGTTTCATTCCGTTTGCTTCTGTTTTATAATCGGCAGAATGAATACACCCCTGGTCACGAGTAAACACAGTTAATGACAGCCACGCTATATTCCTTCTTGCATCTACACGCTCTCCTCCTTTCACCTTTTCCTTCATTTGTGGACTTCAATGCACAACACACCAGCTGTATGTGACCAGGTGAAAAAATATTTCCAAGCCAAACCTTCATATCATAACCACTAACCGCTACACACAGCCTACATCGTTGTCACCATATTAGCTAAAATATTGTCATAGTCAACATAGCTAATAGAACTAACGCGTTAGCAAACCCTCTACAATCATGCAGTAACTTTAGTGTATAATGAGTTAGCAGTTTAGCAGTTACACCGTGGGCCCTGGTGGCAAAAAATCTGAAGAACCAAAAGTTTACCTTGACTTGGAAGAGTTCCAATGTTGTGTTGGAAAGTCATAGCCAGCTAGCTAACATAGTATCCCTCTGTTTGAGCAGGGTGTTTTGAGTAGGCTAAACCATGAGGATCGTATGAGGAGGACGGAAGCTAGCTGTCCTCCGGCTACACCATGGTACTACCCTACAGAGTGCTGTTGACGCTGCTGTAGACCTTCATTGCAAAACAGTGTGTTTTAATAAATTATTTGGTTATGTGAATATATTTAGTATAGTTTTATCTAAAAAATAATAACTTTTTAATGTTTTAAACACAAAAAAATGAAATTCATTGAGAAGGATGGTCCTCCCCTTCCTCCTCTGAGGAGCCTCCACTGGTAACCACGCTAGCACAGGACCTCCACATCCGGGTTCTTCACAGTGCACATACCATCATCTGCATATGTACCAAAACGTATGTGATCTTCCATATGATGACATTATGATGACATTATTCAACGTGAAAGCAATGTCATAGATGCCTATGCATGGCACACTGAGACGTTGAGTCATTTCCATATGTGCATAAAATAAATCCATCATATTAAACACTGGTGGGAATCTGCCAGATCGCTCACGATTGACTTCGAAATTGGACGTGTATCCATGTCCTGAGGACGTCGGAATAGGCCTTCATAACCAGCCACTAGGGGCAACAGTGAGCACTATTGCCGTCAAGTAAACCCATGACTCTGGATCAGAAGGTTGGGTGTACAATCCCAGTGGTAGACATTTGTTTTTTTGTTTTTGTTTTATTAACCCTATACTAAACCATAACCATTGACTTAACCATTCGGAAAGAATGCCTAAACTTAATGTTTTAACCCTATCCCAAATCTTAACCGTTAACTTAACTATTCAGAATGACCCCAGCCAACCAGTCAGGATGCTCTCGATGTTGCAGCTGTAGAACCTTTTGAGGATCTCAGGACCCATGCCAAATCTTTTTAGTTTCCTGAGGGGGAATAGGCTTTGTCTTGCCCTCTTCACGACTGTCTTGGTGTGTTTGGACCATTCTAGTTTGTTGTTGATGTGGGCACCAAGGAACTTGAAGCTCTCAACCTGCTCCACTGCAGCCCCGTCCATGAGAATGGGGACGTGCTCGGTCCTCCTTTTCCTGTAGTCCACAATCATCTCCTTAGTCTTGGTTACGTTGAGGGATAGGTTGTTATTCTGGCACCACCCGGCCAGGTCTCTGACCTCCTCCCTATAGGCTGTCTCGTTGTTGTCGGTGACCAGGCCTACCACTGTTGTGTCCTCTGCAAACTTAATGATGGTGTTGGAGTTGTGCCTGGCCATGCAGTCGTGGGTGAACAGGGAGTACAGTAGGGGACTGAGTATGCACCCCTGGGGAGCTCCAGTGTTGAGGATCAGTGTGGCAGATGTGTTGCTACCTACCCTCACCACCTGGGGGCGGCCCGTCAGGAAGTCTAGGATCCAGTTGCAGAGGGAGGTGTTTAATCTCAGGATCCTTAGCTTGGTGATGGGTACTATGGTACTGAATGCTGAGCTTTAGTCAATGAATAGCATTCTCACATAAGTGTTCCTTTTGTCCAGGTGGGTAAGGGCAGTATGGAGTGCAGTAGAGATTGCATATTCTGTGGATCTGTTTAGGAATGAATGCCTAAACTTAATGTTTTAACTCTATCCCAAACCTTATTCATTAACTTAACCATTCAGAATGAATGGCTAAACTTAATGTTTTAACCCTGTCTCAAAGCGTTACCATTAACTTAACCATATGTAATGAATGCCTAAACTTAATGTTTTAACCCTATCCCAAAAAAACTTAACCATTAACTTTTGACCTTTGGAGAAAGATGGAAAAATGTCCGAATCTGAAGTCAAATAGCTAAAACCATCTTGTTGCAGCCATCGGGTCAAATCTTAAGAAAATGTTTTATATGTTTGTCTACAGTATTTTAGGTGACATGCCATATATGTTATTATGTACACATCCATTAATATCAAAGGCACTTCACATCATTCAATTGGCCAATCTAGCAGAACCGACATGTAAGATAGAAACTTTTCTCTGCTTGTAATGTACTGTACCTTTCCTGACATTGCGCCATGCAACTAGTCAGTCTGACTAGTAAATTACGTCAAAATTCTCAGATGAAAGGACCTTTGAAAAAGTCAGGAAGAGAAATCACTTCTTCCCCTTCTCTTTTGAAAGCACTGCAAGATATGTACAACTGAGTGTTGGGGGGGGGGGGGGGGGTGAAGGAAATCAGATCAAACAATAACATTTCCCCCTTTTGGATTGTGATTATTCCTTATTTTCTTGACAGCAACTAAAATAAATTGTCAAAGTAATGAGAGCACAGAACATTTTGAAATAACGAAATGGTGATGAAAATATACATGAGGAAGTATAGTAGTGGTGGGTAAAAAACAACTTCAAAGAGAATAGTAAGAAAATGCAGTTGAGCTTTCATTTTGAATTAAGTCGCCCATTCCCTTTAATCTATTGTTTCTGAGGAATCAAACACAAAAAAGGAGAGAAAAAAAACGTAATCACTGCCAGGCAGAGAGAGAGAGAGAGAGAGAGAGAGAGAGAGAGAGAGAGAGAGAGAGAGAGAGTGAGCGAGAGAGAGAGAGAGAGAGAGAGAGAGAGAGAGAGAGAGAGAGAGAGAGAGCGAGAGAGAGAGAGAGAGAGAGACGAGAGCGAGAGCGAGAGAGAGAGAGAGAGAGAGGAGAGCGAGAGAGCGGAGAGAGAGAGAGAGAGAGAGAGAGAGAGAGAGAGAGAGAGAGAGAGAGAGAGAGAGAGAGAGTAGAGGAAGATCCCTCTGCTTCATTTATTTTGTCCCTGTGATTGGGTTAGTACACATTTCTTTACAGTTGGCATCCTTAACCTCTGACCCCCATTATTGTGCTTGTGTGGTAAGTATATTATCTAGTATTCATCATGGAAATGTCTTCACCCCTCAAAACCCCTATAACTACATGAGTAGAATATGGTTGCTTATCTCCCATGGACAATTGCCCTCCCACATCGCCAATATATTTTCCAACCAACCCTTTTTTCAAGGTGTAGTACCACAATAGCTTTTGAGAGACTTGGTGCTATTAACTTTTTCAGGAAAGAAAACTGCACTGAGACACACAGGGGTTTGTCTGCTTACAGATGTAGGATCTTAATTTGATCACCCTGTTGCAGGAGAAATGTTCTTTAAAACCTGTAGTGTACTTGAGGTTTAAAAAGGCTTCTGAACTTTGTCATTTCCACTTTGAAATTTCAGACTTGATTTTCCCTTACGAAAAATGTATCAACCTATACAAAAATGTCCACTAATTATAATACACATAATAACTCATATTTCACATTTACTGTTGCTGCAGGATTATTTTATTAGCAAACTGGCTAGAATTAAGACCCTGCATCTGTATAGTATGTACACGGCGGTTGAGGAGAGGGCAGTATCATTAGTCATTCCGTAACGGCGGGTAATGGAATTTTCCACGGATGAGCAAAGGTTGTCACGGCATCCTCAGAAGATTCAGTGGCGGACGAGAAACTCGACAGATAGATAACCTAACAAAGAGTGACAGTGCCTGGATTTACCTTCAAGCTTCACAATCCCACTTTGTGACAATTTGTTTCCGTCCATATTTACCTTTACCTTGAGGCATTTACATATAGGCTTGCACTTAGCGAAGGTGGACTAAGGTACTTCATAGATATAATACAAGTCAGTCAAGGATATTTGATAATGTATTTTTTCTGTTTGTATATCAATATATGGATACAAGGTGTCGTATCGGGTCTCAAAAAGAATCAGTGTAATTTGAAGAGTGATGCAAATCCAAATTTTCATCTGTAATATTCATACAAATGTGCAACATACCACCACACGGTCATTGCTATACATGTGGGTGCAGTATCTGATGTATCTAACGAGTGAAACTCTTCGTGTTCATCGCAAACTACCACCTGTAAACACAAACGGCAAACATGTGACGATGCCCAAGAGAGACTTGAGTGTCATAGCCAACATCTGTTCAGAGCCAAATCCGTATTCAACACTAAATAAGGTATTGTTTACTGAGCCACTGAGCCATCTGTGACCTGTTGGGTGTTAATCCTTCCCTCTACACACTAATAACCTCAACAAACAGCTTCCCTCTATGCGCTCTTAACCCCAAGCAAACAGCTTCCCTCTACACGCTCATAACCCCAACAAACAGCTTCCCACTACATGCTCATAACCCCAACTAACAGCTTCCCACTACATGCTCATAACCCCAACTAACAGCTTCCTACTCATATACCCAACAAACAGCTTCCTTCATAACACCAACCAACAGCTTCCCTCTACACGCTCATAACCCCGACCTACCATGACACTATATAGAAACAATATCAAGCATGGTTTCCCTCAGGGCAGATCCGCTGTACATGTAGGCATGTACTGTATGAAGTAAATTGTACTGTGCTAAGTTTGTTCACCTCAATCAAAAATAACAATGAATCCAGACAGGCAATGCTCTACATGTGGGTGCAGTATCTGATGTATCTAACGAGTGAAACGCTTCGTGTTCATCGCAAACTACCACCTGTAAACACAAACGCCAAACGTGACAATGTCCCAATGAGGCTGGAGTGTCATAGCCAACATGTGTTCAGGAACAAATTTATATTCCAAAGCAAAAAGGTGTTGTTTACATATACCACTGAACCATCTGTTGGGTGTTAATCCTTTTACACCAGGGTAGACAAATACATTCAGCCGCGGGCCGATGTTTGTCGGAGCGGATGGTGGGATGGTTAATATCTTGATTGTATTGAAACACAATCCCGTCTCTTTTTAATATTGTGCGAAAAGATTTCCTAAATTTAACACATTTTGTTGCTAAATTCTTGGTGATTTTACAGCATTTCCCCCCCCTAAAACCTAAAATGTTAACTAAAAACATTAGGGGTCCAAACAAAATCAAAGTCAAAGCCACATGTTGCAAACCCCTGAACAACACACTGATAACCCTAAAAAACAGCTTCCCTCTACACACTCACAACAACAACAAACAGCTTCTCTCTACACACTCATAACCACAACAAACAGTTTCCCTCTACACACTCATAACCCTAACAAACAGTTTCCCTCTACAACATCATAACCCTAACAAACAGTTTCCCTCTACACACTCATAACCCTAACAAACAGTTTCCCTCTACACACTCATAACCCTAACAAACAGTTTCCCTCTACAACATCATAACCCTAACAAACAGTTTCCCTCTACACACTCATAACCCTAACAAACATTTTCCCTCTACACACTCATAACCCTAACAAACAGTTTCCCTCTACACACTCACAACAACAACAAACAGCTTCCCTCTACACACTCATAACCCTAACAAACAGTTTCCCTCAACACACTCATAACCCTAACAAACAGTTTCCCTCTACACACTCATAACCCTAACAAACAGTTTCCCTCTACACACTCACAACAACAACAAACAGCTTCCCTCTACACACTCATAACCCTAACAAACAGTTTCCCTCTACAACATCATAACCCAAACACACAGTTTCCCTCTACACACTCATAACCCTAACAAACAGTTTCCCTCTACACACTCATAACCCTAACAAACAGTTTCCCTCTACACACTCATAACCCTAACAAACAGTTTCCCTCTACACACTCATAACCCTAACAAACAGTTTCCCTCTACACACTCATAACCCTAACAAACAGTTTCCCTCTACACACTCATAACCCTAACAAACAGTTTCCCTCTACAACATCATAACCCCAACAAACAGCTTTCCTCTACACACTCATAACCCTAACAAACAGTTTCCCTCTACACACTCATAACCCTAACAAACAGTTTCCCTCTACAACAGCATAACCCTAACAAACAGTTTCCCTCTACAACATCATAACCCCAACAAACAGCTTCACTCTACACGCTGATTACCCCAACAAACAGCTTCCCTCTACACGCTGATTACCCCAACAAACAGCTTCACTCTACACGCTCATTACACCAGCAAACAGCTTTCAGCAACGCTACAACGCTGCATTCAATCTGCTGGCTTTCATCTGAAGCTAAGCAGGGTTGTATCTGGGAGGTACACGGATGGGAGGTTGTCTTATGGTGTAGCGGTAGTACAGCCAACTCTGGATCCCATAGGCGTTGGTTTGATTAACCACTTGAGTCCTTACTCTGTCTATCTCCCTCTCATCTGCCGCCCCTGTTATCCGTACCTGTGTCTATCCCTTTAAAAACGTGAGACTGCCTTTGGAGAATCAGGTTGCTACTGGAGGTTGTGTCAGAGGGCCCGCCTCATACCAGTGTCCCGGGGGATACTGCACTTTGGAGAATCAGGTTGCTACTGGAGGTTGTGTCAGAGGGCCCGCCTCATACCAGTGTCCCGGGGGATACTGCACTTTGGAGAATCAGGTTGCTACTGGAGGTTGTGTCAGAGGGCCCGCCTCATACCAGTGTCCCGGGGGATACTGCACTTTGGAGAATCAGGTTGCTACTGGAGGTTGTGTCAGAGGGCCCGCCTCATACCAGTGTCCCGGGGGATACTGCACTTTGGAGAATCAGGTTGCTACTGGAGGTTGTGTCAGAGGGCCCGCCTCATACCAGTGTCCCGGGGGATACTGCACTTTGGAGAATCAGGTTGCTACTGGAGGTTGTGTCAGAGGGCCCGCCTCATACCAGTGTCCCGGGGGATACTGCACTTTGAAGGGTAAGTAGATCAAAGACGAATGTGCTAGCAAGATATAAGTGCAAGGCAGGGCAATTTTTCTGAATTGTTTGCTACCTCTTATTAGGTTGTGCTTGGCTTGACTTGGTGATGTAATGATATATGCATTATGCTATAATTTACATCTAACACCTACACAGAGTCATCTAATGTTAGAAACCATCTAGGTTGACAAGGACATCACAACTTGCATTTACTTACATCGCATGAAAAGATCCTCACAAACTTTTAATACAAACTCTTTGAGACTTTAAGTGTTGACAGCAGTGTGAATCTGAGTGAAAGGGCATGGTATTTTGTAAAAGCGTGGCTCCATACCGACACTATATAAAGAATGACTTCAAGCCAATTAGCACAGCAGTGTCTTTGCATGTGCATGCAGGTAGCCTCTGCGTGTTTGCGTGTGCATGTGCGCAGAAGTGAGTCAATCCTCCGCCATGTGGAAGGTTAAAATCATCCAGGGCTCGTTAACTAAACTGTCCCCAGCGTCAGCTAATTAGCACATAATAGGACAGGCGAATCTGCAACAGAGGGCCTGTAATTTAAGAATAAAGTTAATTTTACTTCTGAAGACACTCTTCATCACCATGACTGGGCAACTGCAATTAGCCATTCCCATTAGCATTGTTCATTAGCCGTGAATAATCACTTTTTACAAGCTAATTCCCATTGTTATTACAGCCAGGCCTACTTTGCACATCAACATGGATTGATCTATAGTGCTTGTGAATCAGGATACAGTAGGACAATGGCAAATGGACAGATGATGCAAAGTAATGATTGGATCTATCCACTGGCTTTGTCAGTACGACTAATGTGTATGATATCTCAAAAACAAAGATGGTATTAAAATAGAAAACAGTTGTTCCAAACCATTCACTCCCAATTCCTCATCACAAGCTATTTCCACCATCTGGAATCCCTGCTGTAGGAATCCCTGCTGTGGCAACATGGAAACGGCCTACCATGCTATGTTCATGACTCAGTTTATTAACTATGTGTTAAAATGCCGGTATAAGAAAGAAAGGATAGGGATACAAAAGCAACATCCAAAGTAAACATAAACACATTTGCATAATCTTCAAACCAATGAAAAGGAAGGCAACTTCCTGCCCATAATCATGATATCTGTTAAGTTTTGAGTGAACAGTTGCCAACTGTTGCTTTTCCTAAAAACCCTGAGTGGTTACAATGGTGCATATCTAGCTAAAATCTGGTCAAGACTCATCCCCAGCTGTCCAATACAACACCAACACGGTCGCCATGCAGCACTGGAGATGAAATTGATTCGGTACCTTTTCTGTACCTTTCAAGTGTTTTCATTTGATACGCTTTAGCCTCTTGGTCCCCTGGGCACCTCTCCTCCCTCATCTCCCCCTCCCTCTTCAAAAGTTGTTGCCAGTGGCTCTGTTATTAAGCTGTCTTCCCTTGCCCATGAACAAATAGATATCTATTAGTGGGAGTGTGGTTGCTTTATGGTGCACACTAAATGTGTTTTACCGCTCCTGGGCAATGTTATGAAACATCCAGGTTATGATATCTAATGGGTCTATGATTTCTGTTGTGTTTCTTCTGTTGTGTTGTATTATGAATGGTTGGTTATAGGCAGTAGATGCAGTATGTAACATTGCCAGGGTTGCATCAAGACAGTGAAAGACTTACAGCAAATATTGTTTTAGGGCATTTATTGAGTCCACAAAACATTAAGAACAAATCAAATCAAAGTTTATTTGTCACGTGCGCCAAACACAACAGGTGTAGGTAGACCTTACAGTGAAATGCTTGCCATGACATAGAATGACCAGGTGAATCCAGGTGAAAGCTATGATCCCTTATTTGATATCACTTGTAAAATCCACTTCAATCAATGGACATGAAGGGAAGGAGACAGGTTAAAGAAGGATTATTTAACCTTGAAACAACTGAGACATGGATTGTGTACATGTGCCATTCCGAGGGTGAATGGGCAAGACACAAGATTTAAGTGCCTTTGAACGGGGTATGGAAGTAGGTGCCAGGCACACCAATTTGTGTCAAGAACTGCAATGCTGCTGGTGTCACACCCTGATCTGTTTCACCTGTCCTTGTGATTGTCTCCACCTCTTCCAGGTGTCAATTATTTGCCGCAGTGTATTTATCCCTGTGTTTCCTGTCTCTCTGTGCCAGTTTGTCTTGTCTGTTTCAAGTCAACCAGCGTGTTTTTCCCATGCTCCTGCTTTTGCTATTCTCTCTTTTGCTAGTCCTCCCGGTTTTGACCCTTGCCTGTTTTCTAGACTCTGTACCCGCCTGCCTGACCAGTCTGCCTGCCCTGACCTCGAGCATGCCTGCCACTCTTTACCACCTGGACTCTGATCTGGTTTTGACCTTGTGCCTGTCTACGACCATTCTCTTGCCTACCCCTTTTGGAACTAATAAATATCAAACACTCTAACCATCTGCCTCCCGTGTCTGCATCTGGGTCTGGCCCTGAGCCCTTATAGTACGAACAGGCCATGACAGACCCAGCAGACCTGGACCAGCTCTGCCACATTGTCTCCCTGCAGGGAAGCCACCATTGGGAGACATGAGGAGCTACTTCAGGACCTTCTGGAAGGGCTTCGTTCCCTGACGGAACGCCACATCCAGGGGTTTAAGGCAATTATGGAGCAAATCAGGGAGTTAGCGCATAGGCAGCCTAACACCAGTGAGAACCCTCAACCACCCAGTAACTTTTTCCCTATGAGTGTTGAGTTGGTACAGTCTACCCCGGCACCCCAGGAACCTCGCTTACCTCCTCCGGAGCGATACTCTGGGGATCCTGGTACCTGCCGGGATTTTCTTTCCCAATGGTCCCTTATTTTTGAGCTACAGCCATCATCGTTCCCTTCGGCCCGATCTAAGATATCATATATTTTTACGCTAATGTCGGGAAGTTCGCTCTCCTGGGCGACGGCTGTTTGGGAGCAACAATCTGTCATTTGTCGTCATCTGGGGGATTTTATGGCAGAGGTGAGGAAGGTGTTCGATTCTCCGATATCCGGGAGAGAGGCTGCCCGTAAGCTTCTTGAATTACAGCAAGATTCCCATAGTGTGGCAGACTACGCTGTTGATTTTCGCACGTTGGCCGCCCAAATTCGGAGCAGATATTTAACATGATCGCATAACAACCTGAGGGATACTTTACCTTAATTCTTCCACTAAATGTGTTATTGTACATTTTTCAGTGGAAACTGTTAAAAGTTGTCCTTGTGTATTTTACCAGGCAAGTCAGTTAAGAACAAATTTTTATTTTCAATGACGGCCTAGTTCAGGGTCTGACCGACAGACAGCTCAGGGATTCAAACTTGCAACCTTTCAGTTAATAGTCCAACGCTCTAACCTCTAGGCTACCCTGGAGTTGTATGGTTTATTCTATGTTGTAATCAATGGTTTTTTCTTGGCATACATTTTTAAGTGAAAAACCTGAGTCTCAGAGTAAATCCGCTAAGGTGGTAATGCCCTTTTCCCAAAGAGAGAACAGATGCCATTAAATACTCCTACTAGGTCAATCAGCCTCCTGAAGGTGGTTTGAGGCATCTTTTAAAGTCACCAATTGTCCAATACATACAGTACCTGTTTACCTCTGATTTAACCACTTCTTCATTGAGACCTCGACTCACCATCCACCCCCGTTGATTTGGTGGTCTCACAAGAATGAAAGTGTGGCAGGCAAAGAACCTTGAAGTCCTGGTATAAATTGAGCTATGTGTTACATTCATTTCACTGATCTTTGATAATGGACAGTCTGGATGTCTTTACCTGGCCGATTCTTCTGAATGTCAGGCTTGAAGGAGAGGTCTATGCCCTGTACCCCACCATGCCCATGTGAATCGCAGTCAACTCAGTCACAAAGGTTCCCCCACCATGCCCCTGTGAATCACAGTCCTCTCACTTACAAAAGTTTCCCTACCTCCCCCCTGTGAATCATAGTCCTCTCACTCATAAAGGTTTCCACACCATGCCCCTGTGAATCACAGTCCTCTCACTCATAAAGGTTTCCACACCATGCCCCTGTGAATCATAGTCCTCTCACTCATAAAGGTTCCCCCACCATGCCCCTGTGAATCACAGTCCTCTCACTTACAAAGGTTTCCCTACCTCCCCCCTGTGAATCATAGTCCTCTCACTCATAAAGGTTTCCACACCATGCCCCTGTGAATCACAGTCCTCTCACTTACAAAGGTTCCCCCACCATGCCCCTGTGAATCACAGTCCTCTCACTTACAACGGTTCCCCCACCATGCCCCTGTGAATCACAGTCCTCTCACTTACAAAGGTTTCCCTACCTCCCCCCTATGAATCATAGTCCTCTCACTCATAAAGGTTCCCCCACCATGCCCCTGTGAATCACAGTCCTCTCACTTACAAAGGTTTCCCTACCTCCCCCCTGTGAATCATAGTCCTCTCACTCATAAAGGTTTCCACACCATGCCCCTGTGAATCACAGTCCTCTCACTCATAAAGGTTTCCACACCATGCCCCTGTGAATCATAGTCCTCTCACTCATAAAGGTTTCCACACCATGCCCCTGTGAATCACAGTCCTCTCACGCATAAAGGTTTCCACACCATGCCCCTGTGAATCATAGTCCTCTCACTCATAAAGGTTTCCACACCATGCCCCTGTGAATCACAGTCCTCTCACTCATAAAGGTTTCCACACCATACCCCTGTGAATCATAGTCCTCTCACTCATAAAGGTTTCCACACCATGCCCCTGTGAATCACAGTCCTCTCACTCATAAAGGTTTCCACACCATGCCCCTGTGAATCATAGTCCTCTCACTCATAAAGGTTTCCACACCATGCCCCTGTGAATCACAGTCCTCTCACGCATAAAGGTTTCCACACCATGCCCCTGTGAATCATAGTCCTCTCACTCATAAAGGTTTCCACACCATGCCCCTGTGAATCACAGTCCTCTCACTCATAAAGGTTTCCACACCATACCCCTGTGAATCATAGTCCTCTCACTCATAAAGGTTTCCACACCATGCCCCTGTGAATCATAGTCCTCTCACTCATAAAGGTTCCATCACCATGCCCTGTACACCCCCATACCCTGTACACCCCCATACCCTGTACATCACCATACCCTGTACACCACCATGCCCTGCACACCACCATACCCTGTACATCACCATACCCTGTACACCACCATGCCCTGTACACCACCATACCCTGTACACCCCCATACCCTGTACACCACCATGCCCTGTACACCACCATACCCTGTACACCCCCATACCCTGTACACCACCATGCCCTGTACACCTCCATACCCTGTACACCACCATGCCCTGCACACCACCATACCCTGTACATCACCATACCCTGTACACCACCATGCCCTGTACACCCCCATACCCTGTACACCCCCATACCCTGTACACCACCATGCCCTGTACACCTCCATACCCTGTACACCACCATGCCCTGCACACCCCCATACCCTGTACACCCCCATACCCTGTACACCACCATGCCCTGTACACCACCATACCCTGTACACCACCATACCCTGTACACCACCATACCCTGTACATCACCATACCATGTACACCACCATACCCTGTACACCACCATAACCTGTACACCCCCATCCCTGTCTACCCCCATGCCCTGTACACCACCATACCCTGTACATCACCATACCATGTACACCACCATACCCTGTACACCACCATACCCTGTACACCCCCATACCCTGTACACCACCATGCCCTGTACACCTCCATACCCTGTACACCACCATGCCCTGCACACCCCCATACCCTGTACACCCCCATACCCTGTACACCACCATGCCCTGTACACCTCCATACCCTGTACACCACCATGCCCTGCACACCACCATACCCTGTACATCACCATACCCTGTACACCACCATGCCCTGTACACCCCCATACCCTGTACACCCCCATACCCTGTACACCACCATGCCCTGTACACCTCCATACCCTGTACACCACCATGCCCTGCACACCCCCATACCCTGTACACCCCCATACCCTGTACACCACCATGCCCTGTACACCACCATACCCTGTACACCACCATACCCTGTACACCACCATACCCTGTACATCACCATACCATGTACACCACCATACCCTGTACACCACCATAACCTGTACACCCCCATCCCTGTCTACCCCCATGCCCTGTACACCACCATACCCTGTACATCACCATACCATGTACACCACCATACCCTGTACACCACCATACCCTGTACACCCCCATCCCTGTCTACCCCCATGCCCTGTACACCACCATACCCTGTACATCACCATACCATGTACACCACCACACCCTGTACACCACCATAACCTGTACACCCCCATCCCTGTCTACCCCCATGCCCTGTACACCACCATGCCCTGTACATCACCATACCCTGTACATCACCATACCCTGTACACCACCATACCCTGTACATCACCATACCCTGTACACCACCATACCCTGTACACCCCCATCCCTGTACACCACCATACCCTGTACATCACCATACCCTGTACATCACCATACCCTGTGCATCACCATACCCTGTGCACCACCATACCCTGTACACCACCACACCCTGTATACCATCATACCCTGTACAAACCCATCCCTGTACACCACCAAGCCCTGAGAATCTCAGTCCTCTCATTCACATAGGTTACATCTATTATGTATTCCTTTTTCCTCCAGCACAAAAGGGTATAGATGGCTCCCACACACGCACGCACACACACACACACACACACACACACACACACACACACACACACACACACACACACACACACACACTCACTCAAAGTCATCACCTTCATGCTGGGCTGTGCCACAACACCTTTTGAAAGGTGTGAGGGGGTCTTCAACTGAGATCCATATGCTTTTTGAATCTAGCTGTGCCTATCGATCGTGCTCAGAGTTCACAGGAGTGTCGGGTCACTGTTTGTTTAATTTCTACCCTTGTCTTTAAGGCCATAACCTGTTTACTCCAAGCAATTACAATGGAAGAGGATCAATGGAGAGCCTCACAATCTGCACAGCTAGATGTGACAATAAAGGGATACTGGACTGGAGTCCCCTTCCTCTAGCACCTCCCACGTTAACCTTTAATGTGACAGGCCGGACAGGTCCATCAATCAGAGTGATTGACAGGTGCATCAAACACTCATCTTCAGATCAATCTGATGGATTTTCCCACTCCTTCGGTGGATTTGACATTTACCAGTGAGTTGTTTATTGTTTGGTGATTAGAAAAGCCAGGGGCAAAGACATAGGGGAGAGATCAATCATTGTGTCTGCCGTCTCTTCATTGTTTCTGCCATCTCTTCATTGTTACTGCCGTCTCATCATTGTGTCTGTTGTCTCTTCATTGTTTCTGTTGTCTCATCATTGTGTCTGTCGTATCATCATTGTGTCTGTCGTCTTATCATTGTGTGTGCCATCTCATTATTGTGACTGTCGTCTCATCATTGTGCCTGCCATCTCATGATTGCATCTGCCATCTCTTCAATGTGTCAGTTGTCTCATCATTGTGTCTGTCATCTCATCATTGTGTGTGTTGTCTCATCAGTGTGCTATCCAGTAAACAGTATGTAGTGACTGAATGAAGGGAGCACACTTGGAAGTACAAGGGGAAGGGAGACCAATACTAAGGTTATTAACGTAGTGTTACCAATACTAAGGTTATAAACGTAGTGTTACCAATACTAAGGTTATTAATGTAGTGTTACCAATACTAAGGTTATTAATGTAGTGTTACCAATACTAAGGTTATAAACATATTGTTACCAATACTGAGGTTATTAATGTAGTGTTACCAATACTAAGGTTATTAACGTAGTGTTACCAATACTTAGGTTATTAATGTAGTGTTACCAATACTAAGGTTATTAATGTAGTGTTACCAATACTAAGGTTATTAATGTAGTGTTACCAATACTAAGGTTATTAACATATTGTTACCAATACTAAGGTAATTAACGTAGTGTTACCAATACTTAGGTTATTAATGTAGTGTTACCAATACTAAGGTTATTAATGTAGTGTTACCAATACTAAGGTTATTAACGTAGTGTTACCAATACCAAGGATATTAATGTAGTGTTACCAATACTAAGGATATTAATGTAGTGTTACCAATACTAAGGTTATTAATGTAGTGTTACCAATACTAAGGTTATTAATGTAGTGTTACCAATACCAAGGATATTAATGTGGTGTTACCAAAATTAAGGTTATTAACGTAGTGTTACCAAAACAAAGGTTATTAATAACATGGTGTTAAAATACTGAGCCTATTGATGTAATGTTACCAATACTAAGGTTATTTACATAGTGTTACCAATACTAAGGTAGTAGGGATACCAATACTACAGTCATTAATTTATTGCAACCAATGCTAAGGTTATTAACATAGTGCTACCAATACTGTGGTTATTAAGGTATTTCAGCCAATACTAAGGTTATTCACTTAGTGTCGCCAATACTAAGGCTATTAACGTAGTGTTGCCAATACTAAGGATTTTAACGTAGTGTTACCAAAATTAAGGTTATTAACTTTGTGTTACCAAAACAAAGGTTATTAACATAGTGTTAAAATACTGAGGTTATTAATGTAGTGTTGCCAAAACTAAGGTTATTAACGTAGTGTTACCAATACTAAGGTTATTAATGTAGTGTTACCAATACTAAGGTTATTAACGTAGTGTTACCAATACTAAGGTTATTAATGTAGAGTTACCAATACTAAGGTTATTAATGTAGTGTTACCAATACTAAGGTTATTAATGTAGTGTTACCAATACTAAGGTTATTAACGTAGTGTTAGCAATACTTAGGTTATTAATGTAGTGTTACCAATACTAAGGTTATTAATGTAGTGTTACCAATACTAAGGTTATTAACGTAGTGTTACCAATACTAAGGTTATTAATGTAGTGTTACCAATACTAAGGTTATTAATGTAGTGTTACCAATACTAAGGTTATTAACGTAGTATTACCAATATTACGGTTATTAATGTAGTGTTACCAATACTAAGGTTATTAACGTAGTGTTACCAATACTAAGGTTATAAACATATTGTTACCAATACTGAGGTTATTAATGTAGTGTTACCAATACTAAGGTTATTAACGTAGTGTTACCAATACTAAGGTTATTAATGTAGTGTTACCAATACTAAGGTTATTAATGTAGTGTTACCAATACTAAGGTTATTAATGTAGTGTTACCAATACTAAGGTTATTAATGTAGTGTTACCAATACTAAGGTTATTAACGTAGTGTTGCCAATACTTAGGTTATTAATGTAGTGTTACCAATACTAAGGTTATTAATGTAGTGTTACCAATACTAAGGTTATTAATGTAGTGTTACCAATACTAAGGTTATTAATGTAGTGTTACCAATACTAAGGTTATTAATGTAGTGTTACCAATACTAAGGTTATTAACGTAGTGTTACCAATACTACGGTTATTAATGTAGTGTTACCAATACTAAGGTTATAAACGTAGTGTTACCAATACTAAGGTTATTAATGTAGTGTTACCAATACTAAGGTTATTAACATATTGTTACCAATACTACGGTTATTAATGTAGTGTTGTCAATACCTAGGTTATTAACGTAGTGCTACAATACTGAGGCTATTAACGTAGTGTTACCAATACTAAGGTTTTTAATGTAGTGTTACCAATACTAAGGTTTTTAATGTAGTGTTACCAATACTAAGGTTATTAACGTAGTGTTACCAATACTAAGGTTATTAATGTAGTGTTACCAATACTAAGGTTATTAACGTAGTGTTACCAATATTACGGTTATTAATGTAGTGTTACAGGTACTACTGTTATTACCATAGTGTTACCAATACTAAGGTTATTAACATAGTGTTACCAATACTACAGTTATTACCATAGTGTTACCAATATTACGGTTATTAAAGTAGTGTTACCAGTGCTACGATTATCAACCAATACTAAGGTTATTAACATAATGTTAGCAGTACTAATGTTAATAAAGTAGTGTAAAAATGTGTTATGTATGACAAAATTGTGGTTTATAACCAGTTCTATGATTTTGAAATATTGATTATATATTCACAACATTAAAATATGTATCTCTTCTATCACATGATCTCAATATGATAGGATCTGGCTGCTGAGCAGATGAGGATGGGGATGCTTTGCAATATTGTCCCAATGACCAAAAGCATGTGGCAATTCCTTTTGAATTCCCTGCTGTATAAAGGAATGATGTGCCATCTGATGATGTTTATTAATGACCCTGGCATGTTTAGAGGTAGCTGCCACGTGGCTAATATTATGCACTGCAAACTGAGCCTGAGCCGATACACAAAGAGAGGTGGAGAGGATAGGGCACAAGGCACCTGGTAGACATCCATATTAATATATTGTCTGTGTTCCTCTGCCATGAATCTCAAGGAAGTCTCAACAACTAGCTTTAACCCTTTTGAAAACATACTCTGTATGTTATGCACCATTATGCCCATACATCTCTCTGTATAATCAAATAGACTGAGCATGTTCTGAGCTTACAATGTAGAGAGTTCAGTTTTGGTAGAAAATAGGGCATTGATTTTGAAGTTTGGGAAAAAATGTATCAGCAAGCCATACGGTCAACTTTTCCTGAGTTGTGAAACTCTGAAACTCCACCTGATCTGACCTTCATGTCTCAGGTTACCCTGACTGTAAAGACATCATTTAGATTCTGTTAGGAGAAAGGACTGATTACACAATATCCTCACACTGGTGACTCACCACTGAGCAAGCTGACTTTGTAAAGAAATGGTATTGAATAGTCTGATTCACCATTTTAAATGAGACAAGACTAACTGTGGTCTTGTAATGATGAAATAGCTTTGAGAATAACCCTCATCTATTTAGCTAGGGCGCTCTTTTAAAATATTGATCTTGATAATCTTTGCAAGTGGCGCGCAACAACCCCTCTGCCTTTGGAAACCTAATCCTATTTTCTTCTCACTCGGGCAGACGCTTCTACACATGAAGGGGATCCTTGCAACTTTCATGTTGCACATCAAAAAGGGAACAGTTCGAGATTCCCCATCTGCAGGAGAACGTGTACTGCTCCTGCCTCAAGGCCACAACGACACTGCTCGCCCGTTTCAAAGTGAACACCAGGGGGGAGGCGCAGAGAGAGTCAACTCACCACCACTGAGGCAGCAAGCTTAATTACCTTTACACACCAATAGAAATGCCTGTAATAAGTAGAAAATGCTCTCCTTACCCACGTTCAGGCTCATAATTGCTCATTTTCACTGTGCCTTTCTAAGTAAAGAGTGTCATGTGGATGAGCTGGGGAATACAACGATGTTTGATTTTTGGAGGTGGTGGTGGTGGTGTGCGTGTGTGTGATGGTCAGACCACTGTAGAGTTGAATAGAGTTGAAACACACACAGGAAACAACAGGCACCCTTAGGAGTATCTGTCCCTCTCTGGTGTTTAGTACACACACACAGACATGTACATGCATGGGCTGTGAAAATAGAAGTCCTTTTTTTGTAAAACTAACTTCAAGGTTCATGGCATCATATGCGTCTTGCATTGAAATAAAAGGCATTGCAAGGTGTCTGTTTTTCCAACATAATTCCCATACTCGAGCATTGCAATGGACATTTGTGGCACAAGTTTAGCGATTTCTTTGTGAAACACTCAAAACACAGGGTCCAAAAACTATAGCTCATCAAAACATGCCTCTTGTACAGAGCCCTAACCCTAATCCTAGCAATTTGAGGACATGGAGCCCTAACCCTAATCCTAGCAATTTGAGGCCATGGAGCCCTAACCCTAATCCTAGCAATTTGAGACCTTGAAGTAGGTACTATGTGGTGGAACTGCTTACACACCTGCTGCTATAAAGAATCGCAAGTAGCAAAATGCATGACAATCTTCTGAAGAGGAGGAAACATACACTGTGCGAAATAGCGTACAGAAAAACCAGGAGGTTTTGTTGCAAATACAGTCCCACAGCCACCGATAACTTTGACAGTAAACATAGTCCCACAGCCACTGATAACTTTGACAGTAAACATAATCCCACAGCCACTGATAACTTTGACAGTAAACATAGTCCCACAGCCACTGATAACTTTGACAGTAAACATAATCTCACAGCCACTGATAACGTTGACAGTAAACATAGTCCCACAGCCACTGATAACTTTGACAGTAAACATAATCCCACAGCCACTGATAACTTTGACAGTAAACGTAATCCCACAGCCACTGATAACGTTGACAGTAAACATAATCCCACAGCCACTGATAACTTTGACAGTAAACATAATCCCACAGCCACTGATAACTTTGACAGTAAACATAATCCCACAGCCACTGATAACGTTGACAGTAAACATAATCCCACAGCCACTGATAACTTTGACAGTAAACATAGTCCCACAGCCACTGATAACTTTGACAGTTAACATAGTCCCACAGCCACTGATAACGTTGACAGTAAACATAATCCCACAGCCACTGATAACTTTGACAGTAAACATAGTCCCACAGCCACTGATAACTTTGACAGTAAACATAATCCCACAGCCACTGATAACTTTGACAGTAAACATAGTCCCACAGCCACTGATAACTTTGACAGTAAACATAGTCCCACACCTACTGATAACTTTGACAGTAAACATAGTCCCACAGCCACTGATAACTTTGACAGTAAACATAATCCCACAGCCACTGATAACTTTGACAGTAAACATAGTCCCACAGCCACTGATAACTTTGACAGTAAACATAGTCCCACACCTACTGATCACTTTGACAGTAAACATAATCCCACAGCCACTGATAACTTTGACAGTAAACATAATCCCACAGCCACTGATAACTTTGACAGTAAACATAGTCCCACAGCCACTGATAACGTTGACAGTAAACATAATCCCACAGCCACTGATAACTTTGACAGTAAACATAATCCCACAGCCACTGATAACTTTGACAGTAAACATAGTCCCACAGCCACTGATAACGTTGAGAGTAAACATAATCTCACAGCCACTGATAACTTTGACAGTAAACATAATCCCACAGCCACTGATAACTTTGACAGTAAACATAATCCCACAGCCACTGATAACTTTGACAGTAAACATAGTCCCACAGCCACTGATAACTTTGACAGTAAACATAGTCCCACAGCCACTGATAACTTTGACAGTAGACATAATCCCACAGCCACTGATAACTTTGACAGTAAACATAATCCCACAGCCACTGATAACTTTGACAGTAAACATAGTCCCAAAGCCACTGATAACGTTGACAGTAAACATAATTCCACAGCCACTGATAACTTTGACAGTAAACATAATCCCACAGCCACTGATAACTTTGACAGTAAACATAGTACCACAGCCACTGATAACGTTGACAGTAAACATAATCCCACAGCCACTGATAACTTTGACAGTAAACATAGTCCCACAGCCACTGATAACGTTGACAGTAAACATAATCCCACAGCCACTGATAACTTTGACAGTAAACATAATCCCACAGCCACTGATAACTTTGACAGTAAACATTGTCCCACAGCCACTGATAACTTTGACAGTAAATATAATCCCACAGCCACTGATAACTTTGACAGTAAACATAATCCCACAGCTACTGATAACTTTGACAGTAAACATAATCCCACAGCCACTGATAACTTTGAAAGTAAACATAGTACCACAGCCACTGATAACGTTGACAGTAAACATAATCCCACAGCCACTGATAACTTTGACAGTAAACATAGTCCCACAGCCACTGATAACGTTGACAGTAAACATAATCCCACAGCCACTGATAACTTTGACAGTAAACATAATCCCACAGCCACTGATAACTTTGACAGTAAACATTGTCCCACAGCCACTGATAACTTTGACAGTAAATATAATCCCACAGCCACTGATAACTTTGACAGTAAACATAATCCCACAGCTACTGATAACTTTGACAGTAAACATAATCCCACAGCCACTGATAACTTTGACAGTAAACATAGTCCCACAGCCACTGATAACTTTGACAGTAAATATAATCCCACAGCCACTGATAACTTTGACAGTAAACATAATCCCACAGCCACTGATAACTTTGACAGTAAACATAATCCCACAGCCACTGATAACTTTGACAGTAAACATAATCCCACAGCCACTGATAACTTTGACAGTAAACATAATCCCACAGCCACTGATCACTTTGACAGTAAACATAATCCCACAGCCACTGATAACTTTGACAGTAAACATAGTCCCACAGCCACTGATAACTTTGACAGTAAATATAATCCCACAGCCACTGATAACTTTGACAGTAAACATAATCCCACAGCCACTGATAACTTTGACAGTAAACATAATCCCACAGCCACTGATAACTTTGACAGTGAACATAATCCCCCAGCCACTGATATCTTTGACAGTAAACATAATCCCACAGCCACTGATAGCTTTGACAGTAAACTTAATCCCACAACAATTGATAGCTTTGACAGAAAACATCATTCCACGACAATTGATAGTTTTGACAGTAAACATAATCCCACAGCAATTGATAGCTTTGATAGTAAACATAATCCCACAGCAATTGATAGTTTTGACAGTAAACATAATCCCACAGAAATTGATAGTTTTGACAGTAAACATAATCCCACAGCAATTGATAGTTTTGACAGTTAACATAATCCCACAGGCTCTGATAGTTTTGACAGTAAACATAATCCCACATCCACTGATAGCGTTGATAGCAAATAGTCCACTGACTTGTAAAGAAGTAGTCTCACAGCTAGAAAAACATGTTGCTCAAAATTAGAAGAAGAAGAAGAAGATAGCCCTCTGCAGAAATGTGCAGTGTGAAATAGTCAAAGATCTGTAGTTAGACTAACAGACCAGCTCTTTCTCTGTCCCTTTTTGACACAGATTCATGACTGCTTCCAATGCCACCCCATCTCAGTTTTCATAACATACATTTTTTTTGGAATAGCGTAATGATACAGGTCTGCTTAGAGGTTTTTTAAGAGTATGGTTATAGCCACATATTTCTTTACTAACCTAAAATATAACCTACCCTCCTTTTGATTAATTAGATAAGAACAGGCATTCCTTATCACGGTTCCATTTATCAATAGCTGTCACGTTCCTGACCTATTTCTGTTAGTTTGTTGTATGTGTTAGTTGGTCAGGGCGTGAGTTTGGGTGGGCATTCTATGTTTTCTGTTTCTATGTTGGTTTAAGGGTTGCCTGGTATGGCTCTTAATTAGAGGCAGGTGTTTGGCGTTTTCCTCCAATTGAGAGTCATATTTAGGTAGGTTGTTTCACAGTGTTCGTTGTGGGTGGTTGTCTCCTGTGTCAGTGTTTGTATGTTATGCCACACGGGACTGTTCTCGGTTTGTTTGTACGTTCGGTCTTTTGTGTGGTCATTTTCCTGTTCGTGAGTTCTGCGTTGTATGTAAGTTCGCATGTCCAGGTTTGTCTACTCCGTTTTGTTGTTTTGTTAGGTTATAGTGAAGTTCGTGTTTTCGTCTTTTCTGTAAATAAATATGTCAACTTCAGAAGCTGCGTTTTGGTTCAATCCATGCTCCTCCTCTTCGGATGAAGAGGAGGAAGAAAGCCGTTACAGAATCACCCACCAAATTAGAACCAAGCAGCATATGTTCGAGCAGTGGAAATCACAGGACTACTGGACTTGGGAGGACGAGCTGGATGGAAAGGGTCCATGGGCACAGCCGGGAGAATATCGCCGTCCCAAAGCTGAGCTGGAGGCAGCGAAAGCAGAGAGGCGGCGATATGAGGAGGCAGCAAGGAGACGTGGCTGGAAACCGGAGAATGAAGCTCAAAACCGGATTTATGAAGGTACGAGCACGGAAGCTAGCACGGAAGCCCGTGAAGAAACCCCAAAAATGTCTTGGGGGGGGGGGCTAAGAGGTAGTGGGCCAAGGGCAGGTAGGAGACCTGCGCCCACTTCCCAGGCTAACCGTGGAGAGCGGGAGTACGGGCAGACGCTGTGTTACGCAGTAGAGCGCACGGTGTCTCCTGTACGTGTGCATAGCCCGGTGCGGGTTATTCCACCTCCCCGCACTGGTAGGGCTAGATTGGGCTTTGAGCCAGGTGCCATGATGCCGTCTCAACGCGTCTGGTCTCCAGTGCGTCTCCTCGGGCCGGCATACATGGCACCAGCCTTACGCATGGTGTCCCCGGTTCGCCTACATAGCCCGGTGCGGGTTATTCCACCTCCCCGCACTGGTCGGGCAACGGGGAGTATTCAACCAGGTAAGGTTGGGCAGGCTCAGTGCTCAAGGGAGCCAGTACGCTTGCACGGTCCGGTATTTCCGGCGCTACCTCCCCGCCCCAGCCCAGTACCACCAGTGCCTACACCACGCACCAGGCTTCCAGTGCGTTTCCAGAGCCCTGTTCCTCCTCCACGCACTCTCTCTATGGTGCGTGTCTCCAGTCCGGTGCCTCCAGTTCCGGTACCACGCACCAGGCCTACAGTGCGTCTCAGCCGGCCAGAGTCTGCCGTCTGCCCAACGGCGCCTGAACTGTCCGTCTGCCAAGAGCCGCATGAACTGCCCGTCTGTATTGAGCCTTCAAAGCCGTCCGTCTGCCATGAGCCTGCAAAGCCGCCCGTCTGCCATGAGCCTACAGAGCCTTCCGCCAGACAGGAGCCGCTAGAGCCTTCCGCCAGACAGGAGCCGCTAGAGCCTTCCACCAGACAGGAGCAGCCAAAGCCTTCCGCCAGACAGGATCAGTCTGAGCCATCTGTCTCTGCAGCGCCATCTGAGCCATCCGTCTCCGCAGCGCCATCTGAGCCATCCGTCTCCGCAGCGCCATCTGAGCCATCCGTCTCCGCAGCGCCGTCTGAGCCATCCGTCTCCGCAGCGCCGTCTGAGCCATCCGTCTCCGCAGCGCCGTCTGAGCCATCCGTCTCCCCAGCGCCGTCTGAGCCATCCGCCTCCCCAGCGCCGTCTGAGCCATCCGTCTCTCCAGCGCCGTCTGAGCCATCCGTCTCCCCAGCGCCGTCTGAGCCATCCGTCTGTCCCGAGCCGTTAGAGCCGCCCGTCTGTCCCGAGCCGTTAGTCAGTCAGGAGCCGCTAGAGCCATTCGTCACTCAGGATCTGCCAGAGCCGCCAACCAGACAGGATCTGCCAGGGCCGCCAACCAGACAGGATCTGCCAGGGCCGCCAACCAGACAGGATCTGCCAGGGCCGCCAACTAGACAGGATCTGCCAGAGCCGCCAACCAGACAGGATCTGCCAGAGCCGCCAACCAGACAGGATCTGCCAGAGCCGTCAGCCAGCCATGAGCGTCCAGAGCCATCAGCCAGCCATGAGCGTCCAGAGCCGTCAGCCAGCCATGAGCGTCCAGAGCCGTCAGCCAGTCATGAGCTGTCCCTCAGCCCAGAGCGGCTATTTATCCAGAACTGCCCCTCAGTCCAGAGCTGTCTCTCTGTCCGGAGCTGCCTTTCAGTCCGGAGTTGCCCCTCTATCCTGAGCTACCTCTCTATCCTGAGCTATCTCTCTGTCCTGAGCTATCCCTCTGCCCTGAGCTATCCCTCTGTCCTGAGCTATCCCTCTATCCCGGTGCTGCCCCTTGTCTCGATGTTACCCAAAAGATTAGGTGGGTGTAATATGAGGGTGGTCATTTGTAGGGGGAGATGTAAGCTGGGATTGACTATGGTGGGGTGGGGACCTCGCCCTGAGCCTGAGCCACCACCGTGGTCAGATGCCCACCAAGACCCTCCCCTAGACTTTGTGCTGGTGCGCCCGGAGTTCGCTCCTTAAGGGGGGGGTTATGTCACGTTCCTGACCTATTTCTGTTAGTTTGTTGTATGTGTTAGTTGGTCAGGGCCTGAGTTTGGGTGGGCATTCTATGTTTTCTGTTTCTATGTTGGTTTAAGGGTTGCCTGGTATGGCTCTTAATTAGAGGCAGGTGTTTGGCGTTTTCCTCCAATTGAGAGTCATATTTAGGTAGGTTGTTTCACAGTGTTTGTTGTGGGTGGTTGTCTCCTGTGTCAGTGTTTGTATGTTACGCCACACGGGACTGTTCTCGGTTTGTTTGTACGTTCGGTCTTTTGTGTAGTCATTTTCCTGTTCGTGAGTTCTGCGTTGTATGTAAGTTCGCATGTCCAGGTTTGTCTACTCCGTTTTGTTGTTTTGTTAGGTTATATTGAAGTTCGTGTTTTCGTCTTTTCTGTAAATAAATATGTCAACTTCAGAAGCTGCGTTTTGGTTCAATCCATGCTCCTCCTCTTCGGATGAAGAGGAGGAAGAAAGCCATTACAATAGCCCCATCTCACTATGATGTCACATTCTAAACAAAGAGTTGTTTGAGGTAGGTAAACACAAGTGCTAGCATAGAGAAAGACAGTATAATACTATGTCAAAACTGAACTCTTTTGTTCCCTTTAGTTGCTCTGGTTGTAAAATGCATTCAATAATTTAAAATGCATATTTTCTAGCTTGTCATAGTTTTACTGCAGATGGCCACCCAAAATAATTTGTAAATCACTATCTGTTGACAATTATTTACCACCCTTTCCAATGTGGAAAGCAGCGTTCTGTTTACAAGGTGACACAATAGTGAAATAGAGTTATTAAGTTATATCTAATGGCTATATATGGTGTGGAATGCAGAAATCACTGCAATGCAACAAAGGAAAGTTAAATAAAGGTGCCACAGTTCTCTAACTCAGCTACAAGGTTCATATTTGACAGGGATGTGAGCTGAGGGGGTGAGAACTAGCAAGTAGCTCGCTAATGACTAGCCATTGTTACACTTGTCTCCCATTAAGACAGGGTTATGCAGCCACCCACAAATCAGCTCCCGTAATATGCCTCATCCGTCCCTCTATTTGTTGAATGCACATTGATGAGAAATAAAGTTCTCGACATGAACTCTGGGCCTCATAAAACTAACTGATTGTCCAACCTACGCAGTCCAGGCAAGTGCTTGGCGTGGACCTCTGCGCCTCCCAACATGACACATCGTCCTAATGTTTCTTCTACTATCCTCTCCGAGGTGATGATGATTGGGGAGAAGAGTGGTGATCAGAGAGAGAGTAAAGAAGAGAGAAAGTGAGTTCTCATCTTAGGGTTGAGGATGGTGTTGTTCTCCACGCTGCCTTGTCCAGATCCAACAGCACAGGTCATCTTGTTTTCTATAATGAAGCCCAGAGGCAGTGCGAATGGAAATGCTCCAATTAGACACTTTTATTCAAATGTACACAACAGTTCTATGAGACTTTGGCGATTAATAGCGTTTCTCAGTGTGAAAACAAAAGCCTGTGTTTATCGTCTGTACCCTTCAAACTCAACTCTGGACCACGAAGCCAGTTCCACTGCATTTTTTCCATTGTTGCCCTCTAATCAGGGACTGATTTTGACCTGGGTCACCAGGTGGGTTCAATTGATTATCAGGTAGAACAGAAAACCAGCAGGCTCTGGACCTCGTTGGGTAAGAGTTGAATATCCCTGAACTATACTGTATAAAGTATTCTATATATTCTGTCTGTTGATTCTGTTTACTGTGACATCACCATTACACCAAATCTAATTCTGGGTATATGTAAATGTGCTTGGCGAATAAAGGGGATTCTGTGACCTTCCCAATAATGTGGCAAGCTGAATAGGAAGCAGGGAATTCTGGGAGGTGGGCTGCCTGGCAGGGTTGTGGATCGGTTGAGCACCGTGTTAAGGTCAGTGATGGTATTTGGAGGTGGTTTGGAGTATACTTTGCGGAGCAAGTGAGGTAAGGAGGATGAAGTTTATATGTTCTTAATGAGAGGATGTCCTCATTGTGCCTCATCTCCACATATACCTTGTGAATGAGGGCATTACCAACCCCACATTTCACATCTTTATTTTCACTGAGTTTATTCTCCACCCATTCTCCCTGTGGAGTCTTGGGCATCAGCGTACCAACCCCTGCTACCAACTGACACTTAGTGCCCAAAATCTTCCCCCAGAGGGGGTTGCTGTAGCTAAAATGCAAGCTGATCTATTATTAATCGGATGCAAGTGCTTATTTGCATGCCTGTTGATGTATCGATTCAGTCATGTGAAGCGCACAAAAAGGCTGGAGGGAGTCGTTTTTCTAATTTGCACCCCCTCACCCATCCCATTCCATGCATTCCCTCGGCGTCTGTCTGTCAAGACCCATTTTCCTGCCCCCAGCGAAAAACGAAGTCACAGTTTCCGCTTCAGCACAAAATAATTTCAAAGAGATAGGGCCTTACATGCTCTGAATTACTGAGATGAATTACAAACGTCCATCTCTTCTACTTATTTTTAGGTAACACTACATTATTTTTTGATTTTTAAAATTGAACCTTTATTTAACTATGCAAGTCAGTTAAGAACAAATTCTTATTTACAATGACAGCCTACCCCAGACGACACTGGGCCAATTGTGCACCACCCTATGGGACTCCCAATCACAGCTGGATAAGAACCAGGGACTGTAGTTGAGACCTCTTAGCACTGAGCTGCAGTGCCTTAGACCACTGCGCCACTCAGGTAACCGTAGGAAAAAAAGCACGAATGCCCTGAACCTAACATGAAAAATATAGCCTTTATGTACAGCTGAAATCAACACATCAGCTAATCGCTGCATTGCATTGCACAAACAGGAGACAGTAAGATAAATAATTTCAATGCATTTGCTGCAGATCAGTGTGATGGGTTGGGTCTGGAATTTGAATGAAGGGCTTGAAAGGGTCAGAATGAAGTGAGAACTCCAGTTTTGTGGGAGGGCCACTATAAATGAATGAGGCGGGTTGGTTTTCCATGGAGCCCACCCACACTTAGCCCTGCTGCTCACCCCTGAGGTCACTCTCATCTGAAGCCCCTCTGGGTCTGTAGAAGCAGCTTATCCTGTTGGTAATGGTAGCTTATTCATTTATTGACCTTCTTCCTCTGATCCTCTCAACTATCTGCAAGTCTTTTCAATTTCTTGACTTTTCCCTCCTTCGCCTCAAGAACTCCAACTATCTGGTATATTACAATGTACGACGCAGTATTGAAAACACGCACATGCGTGATAAGATATACAATGCGTGTGTACAGGAAGCTTGCAAGCAAATCCACAACCAAACACACAGACAAAAACACACAGAAACATCCGAAGTAAGAGCGCAGGTTGCCTGCAGATCCATGCAGAAACGATACTGACCACCCTCTGTGCTGGTGCAGATAACTCCCGCCTCCTTCCCTCCCTCCCTCCCTCCCTCCCTTTCTCACTCCATTCCTCTCTCCTCCTTTCCCTCATTCCCAGGAAGCTGATGCATTGGGCCATGCACCACAGGGATACCCTCCACCACCCCTGCCAGCTCATCCCTGTCTGGGCCTGGAAGATATTACCCCACCCTCCCCATTCCACCCTCCCCTTCTCTCTTATCTCCCCCAGCGTGCTTACAGCTGGCCCTCCTCTATCCATACCTCTCTTAAGGACCCAGCCCACGAGAAAGCATGCCTTTGCTTTATAGTCCCAACATCTGCTTGCCGTCTCCTGTGGTTGAGCGAGCACAAGCTGTCTTTTCCGTTACACCGGGCCAAGTTAGGCTCCGGTCTGTTCCTAAGTCTGTGTAATTAAAGCACTCCATTGCCTGCAGTGAGAGTGGGTGACCTGAACCTAGGTAGAACACAGAGGGGGTGACCTGAACCTAGGTAGAAAACAGCCCAGAAAAAGAAATAGATAGCATTGGGATACCAGAGTGGATACTGGGATATTGGAGAGGTTGCTGCCCACTTTAAAATCAATAACAGGTAATCGATAGTTAAGGTCAACTTTCATGTGTAGCAGAACAGCATGGGGTGCATGCACACTTCAGTGATTTGGAGGTCAAACCTTTCACATGACTTATTCACATAAAGGAGTCATGCTCTTTACCCCCTGTGGAGCGCACGGTCACTGCAAGTCATGGAGTCTTTTGTTGTTGTTTATTGTTGAATTACTTTCCTCTGATTTTCATCTTTTAATCTTGGTTCTGCTGCTGCCGCCAATTCCTATTTTATATTCCCCGATGTATCTTCTCTTCTCTTTTGTAGTCTTTGTATTATTAGCAGTGGGAGCCACTTCATTCCTGCCCTCATCCTCCATCAGAGGGCTTGCACTTGACTGGACCCATGCTCATATCCTTCCACATACATCCTATCCTTTTCAAATGTCAAGCGAAAGGCCAGCCTTAATCCCAGACTTCCCCAGATGAAAACCACAGGGAGATGTTCGGTTGGACGCCACATGCTTTATCACGCACCATTACAGGGGTTACCAGGTGGTCCGAGGCAGATGCAGCCAACTAAGCATGCACCCTGGGTTTCCTTTTTCAATAACATTTTGTCTGTTCACAGCCTGGGGAATTAAATTGACACTCTGACTTCACAAGCAGAGCAAGTGATATTCCTTCCTCGAGACAATCAATATCAAATCAAGCCAAAAAAAATGAAATTTATTTGTCACATGCTTACTTACAGGCCCTTAGCTTGTGGGTAGAAGCTGCTCAGGGTTGTGATTGGTTCCAGACTTGGTGCATTGGTACCACTTGCCGTGCAGTAGCAGAGAGAACAGGCTATGACTTGGGCAGCTGGAGTCTTTGACAAATTTAAGGGCCTTCCTCTGACACCGCCTGGTATAGATGTCTTTGATTGCAGGGAGCTCGGCCCCAGTGATGTACTGGTCCGTATGCATTACCCTCTGTAGCGCCTTGCGGTCGGATGCCAAGCAGTTGCCATACCAAGTGGTGGTGCAGCCAGTCAAGATGCTCTCAATGGTGCAGTTGTATAACTTTTTGAGGATCTGAGGGGCCATGCCAAATCTTTTCAGTATTCTGAGGTTTGCAGAGGCGTTGCCGTGCCCTTTTCACGACTGTGTTGGTGTGTTTGGACCATGATAAATCCTTAGTGGTACGGACAAAGAGGGACTTGAAACTCTCGTTCCTCTCCACTACAGCCCCGTCGATGTGAATGGGGGCGTGCTCGGCCCTCTGTTCCCTGTAGTCCAAGATCAGCTCCTTTTGTCTTGCTGACGTTGAGGGAGAAGTTGTTGTCCTGGCACCACACTGTCAGTTCTCGGACCTCCTCCCTATAGGCTGTCTCATCCTCGTCAGTGATCAGGCCTACCACTGTCATGTCGTAGGCAAACTTAATGCTGACGTTGGAGTAGTGCTCATATCCTGTACCAGATAATGTTGCTATGGAGACTAGGATGGGAGTGCAGCGATGAGACAAGATTGTACATAGCAATTGGATATCACAAAAAAAATTCCCTTCACTGGTACTAAGGGGCATAGCCCAAAACATGAAAAACAGCCCTAGATCATTACTGCTCCTCCACCAAACTTTACAGTTGGCACTATGGATAGGTGCAGGTAGCGTTCTCCTGGTATCCGCCAAACCCATATTCGTCCATCGGACTGACAGATGGTGAAGCGTGATTCATCACTCCAGAGAATATGTTTCCAATGGCGTCGAGCTTTACACCACTCCAGCCGATGCTTGACATTGCACATGGGGATCTTAGGCTTGTGTGCGGCTAGTTGGCCATGGAAACCCATTTCATGAAACTCCCGACAAACAGTTCTTGTGCTGATATTGCTTCAAGAGGCAGTTGGAACGTGGTAGTGAGTGTTGCAACCGAGGACAGACGATTTTCCCGCATGTTTTTTACGCCATTCGGTATTCCCGTTCTGTGAGCTTGTGTTGCTTACCACTCACAGCTGAGCCGTTGTTGCTCCTAGACGATTTCACTTCACAATAACAGCACTTACAGTTGACCGGGGCTGCTCTAGCATGGCAGAATTTTCATGAACAGATTTGTTGGAAAGGTGGCATCCTATGACATTGCCACGTTGAAAGTCACTGAGCTCTTCAGTAAAGCCATTCTATTGCCAATGTTTTTTTATGGAGATTGCATGGCTGTGTGCTCAATGTTTTACTGAACAAAGGACAAGAAGGTAGAGACAACAATGCATCACGCAAAGCAGTCACAACTGTCAGTAAGAGTGTCCATGATTGAGTCTTTGAATGAAGAGGTGGAGCTCTTTCCAGTCGCTAGATGCAGCGAACTAAAAAGACAAGTGACCCAGGGATGTGTGTGCTTTGGGGACCTTTAACAGAATGTGACTGGCAGAACGGGTGTTGTATGTGGAGGATGAGGGCAGCAGTAAATATCTCAGATAGGGGGGAAAGAGGCCTAAGAGGGTTTTCTAAATGAGCATCAACCAGTGGGTCTTGCGACGGGTATACAGAGATGACCAGTTTACATAGGAGTATAGAGTGCAGTGATGTGTCCTATACGGAGCATTGGTGGCATTTCTGGTGGCTGAATGGTAAAGAACATCTAGCAGCTCGAGAGCACCCTTACCTGCCGATCTATAAATTACGTCCCCGGAATCTAGCATGTGTAACAGTATAGCTTCCGTCCCTCTCCTCTCCCCTTCCTGGGATCGAACCAGGGACCCTCTGCACACATCAACAACTGACAGAGCATGGGAAACAACTACTTCAAGGTCTCAGAGCGAGTGACGTCACCGATTGAAACGCTATTAGCGCGAACCACCGCTAACTAGCTAGCCATTTCACATCAGTTACACATGGGTAGGATGTTCATCTGAATCAGGGTTAGTTTGGCAGCTGGGGTGAAAGAGGAGCGATTACGATAGAGGAAACCAATTCTAGATTTAACTTTACCCTGCAGATTTGATATGTGCTGGGAGAAGGACAGTGTACTGTCTAGCCATACTTCCAGGTGACTACCTCAAGCTCTAAACCCTCAGAGGTTGTAATCACACCTGTGGGGAGAGGGGCATTCTTCTTTCCAAACTACAATTAGAAATGTTCATCCATCTCGAGGTTAGTGTGAAACTCTTTTCAGTCATAGTAAACGATGGCAGAAATATTATGTACAAAAAAAGATAAGATCAGCGAAGACTACCTCACAAAATAGCAGAATTGGTCAGAGCCCGAAAAATGGCTGCCATACATTGCAGCGCCATTCTCTGCAATATCTCACTGCCATCTTTTAACCCTTTTTATGTGTTTTCAGACATCCTGCAATTATGATATAATATGATTTTAATCAGGCAGTCTTTCATTTCCCTTTGCCTTTCCGATTCATGTTGGTCTTTGTTAAGAGTGTGGGCCTTTGGCTTTCAAGTCTAGCAACTGTAATTGACATGTAGAGAAAAGGAGGAATTGTAGGTTTCTGAGCTCAGTGTGATCCAAATGATTCATGCCACAGCGAGAAAATGACTGAAATTAGCCAAGCTTCCCTCACAACTCCTGCTGCTAACACTGGCAGCAGAACTGACAAACATCGAGGTTGAGAAAGAGTGAGAGAGATCATTTAGTATTTCTTTAAATATATGTGGGTACATCTTCCTATACAAAATCAATAATTTGTACCATTATGATAACATTGTGCCACCAGGGAGTGGTATCACCAATTAGACATTTTAAATCATTAAGGATTTACATTAAATGTAGGCCACATATGCTCAAATCCAAGGTCATCAATAATTAAAAAAATAAATGTTTGTTTGCCATTGAAGAGAATTCTCAAGATCCTTGTATATTGTTGTGATCAGTGATTTTCAAGGCGGTAACACCAATGACATAAAACTGAGGGACACACAGTAATTTTCAAGGCGGTAACACCAATGACATACAACTGAGGAACACACAGGTCACACTTTATTTGGATAGTCTGCATTGTCCATCTGTAGATGCTCTACATGGCCATACTATCAACCAACTATCTGATGATAAGCAACTGCTTGCTAAGGTTAGAGTTAGCATTACGGTAAGGTTTCGTGTAAGGGTTAAGGCTTATGGTAAGGGTTAAGTTTAGGGTTAGGAAAAGGGTTTACGTCTTGAGCTAGGGCTAGAGTTAGGGCTAGTAGATAGTTGAAATGTTACTGATAGTCTGTAGATAGTCTTTAGAGCATCTACAGATGGACTATCCAACTAAAGTGCTACTGACAGACGTTATGCTCGTAAAACATGTAGGTGTTTTAATAGCTTTATTTGTTTTTACTGATCTATACAATATATGAAATACTTTTGTTTACGGTCTAGCATTTCAAATAATAGATAGATATATCTAAATCCACAAAATGTCCCTACACCTTTACACATCACCCTTGGGTACAACACAAAGATGCACAAACACACACGTGCACACACGTACACCCACGCACACACACACAGGATACTGAACATTAATGTGAGGACCCTGCCATTTTAAAGAGGAGAAAAAATCCCCTGGAATATTTGAGGCAAGATGTTTGACCTTTCTTAGTATCTTCCACCCTGCGCCTTTCATCAACTTGGCAGATACAGCCTCCTCGCCAACAAGAGACCAATTTGAATCTACATTTAATAGGACCATAACTTTCCTTACAGGTAATAAACTCTTTTACTCTCTACCCAGGAAAGATGCTGATGGGTCTTTCTTCTTCAGAGGAACACATTTAATGGCCCGTTCTCCCAAATAAATAATATGATGATGAAACAAACATTTTCTTCCTTTTTTACAGAGTAAACAATGCATTATTTCTGTGGCTGGGGTTCAACTGTTACCGACTTCGATTACAAGCTACGGTTTGTGGTCTGCCTAAGATTTACTGAATTATCTTGAAAAGGTTTAAATGGCTACTCCATCACGCTAATAATTATCGCTCTTTCAAAGGAACATGAAACACCACATCTTTTCACAGCTTTTACAACAGTATTTTCCATTTCTGCTGCTGCCTCATTAAGTTCTGTCAAATATAATATGAAGGAGAAGTGCATCGCATTGGGGAGCTGAAAAATCTACCTGCCAGTAATATCAGTGTTCGCACCTCAGCATTGCTGCTACGTCACAGAGGTTGGTGAGGGAAATGGGTTCACTGAAGGAGACTTCCTCTTGTCAGTGGTGGGGCTCATTAAAAACATATCATCTACATCATTGGTTCACAAACTTAAATTCTGCGTGACCTGGCTAAAACCTTTTAAACATTCGTACCCTGGAGAAGGACTTGTTTCTAGAAATTGTTCACCTACAACCTAACAGTACATGGGTCCTGACTCCTGACCCTCTAGTGGAGTAAATAACAGGGTGAACTAGTAGCGTACAATTTGAACTACCTTTCAAGAACAACTCCTAACAGATATGGGTCTCTAATTAGCAACTATTTATGCCACCTTCAATCGTCCATCCTGCCAGTCACACACACACACACACACACACACACACACACACACACACACACACACACACACACACACACACACACACACACACACACACACACACACACACACACACACACACACACACACACACACACACACACACACACACACACACACACACACACACACACACACACACACAGCCACCCTCCTCTGGTTTCATGGAGGCTTTGTGGTGGGCCTCTCTCCCTAGGAGGGTGACATGCTAGCAGATGCAGGCCCTGGGGCTCTGGAGCCTGGTGTGTGCCCTACCATCCTCTAGCCCCCAGCCACTTCAAGCCCAATCCAAGCCTGATGGATGCCAGCCACTCTGGGGCCTGAAAGGCCTGTATTGATCTTGCTGCATGGTGGATGGAAAGGTCATCTTCCTGCCCTGGGGATAAACCGATTTAGACTACAATCTACATCCGCCCTCTGAACTTGTGCACCATCCTCTGTACCCCCCCCCCCCCCCCTCTCTGTTTGGTGTCATCTTTGTTTGGGACACAATCCCCCTGCCATCCATTGGTCCATTCCCCCCGAGGGGAAACCTATGTGGTCTACTTCAAACGTTTACAAAAAAAGGGCTTTCCTTAACACATTTGATGTTGCTGTTGTTTTGGCCTACTTTGAATATAATGTGTGTTTGTGTTTGTGTTTGAGACATGGCTACTTTATGAAGAGCTTCTCTATATAATGTGTGTTTGGTTTGAGACACAGCTACTTTATGAAGAGCTTCTCTATATAATGTGTGTTTGTGTTTGTGTTTGAGACATGGCTACTTTATGAAGAGCTTCTCTATATAATGTGTGTTTGGTTTGAGACACAGCTACTTTATGAAGAGCTTCTCTATATAATGTGTGTTTGTGTTTGAGACATGGCTACTTTATGAAGAGCTTCTCTATATAATGTGTGTTTGGTTTGAGACACAGCTACTTTATGAAGAGCTTCTCTATATAACGTGTGTTTGTGTTTGAGACACAGCTACTTTATGAAGAACTTCTCTATATAATGTGTGTTTGTGTTTGTGTTTGAGACATGGCTACTTTATGAAGAACTTCTCTATATAATGTGTGTTTGTGTTTGAGACACAGCTACTTTATGAAGAGCTTCTCTATATAATGTGTGTTTGGTTTCAGACACAGCTACTTTATGAAGAGCTTCTCTATATAATGTGTGTTTGGTTTCAGACACAGCTACTTTATGAAGAGCTTCTCTATATAATGTGTGTTTGTGTTTGAGACAGCTACTTTATGAAGAGCTTCTCTATATAATGTTTGTTTGTGTTTGAGACACAGCTACTTTATGAAGAGCTTCTCTATATAATGTGTGTTTGTGTTTGAGACATGGCTACTTTATGAAGAACTTCTCTATATAATGTGTGTTTGGTTTGAGACACAGCTACTTTATGAAGAGCTTCTCTATATAACGTGTGTTTGTGTTTGAGAGACAGCTACTTTATGAAGAACTTCTCTATATAATGTGTGTTTGTGTTTGAGACATGGCTACTTTATGAAGAGCTTCTCTATATAATGTGTGTTTGTGTTTGAGACATGGCTACTTTATGAAGAGCTTCTCTATATAATGTGTGTTTGGTTTGAGACACAGCTACTTTATGAAGAGCTTCTCTATATAATGTGTGTTTGTGTTTGAGACATGGCTACTTTATGAAGAGCTTCTCTATATAATGTGTGTTTGGTTTGAGACAGCTACTTTATGAAGAGCTTCTCTATATAATGTGTGTTTGGTTTGAGACACAGCTACTTTATGAAGAGCTTCTCTATATAATCTGTGTTTGGTTTGAGACATGGCTACTTTATGAAGAGCTTCTCTATATAATGTGTGTTTGGTTTGAGACACAGCTACTTTATGAAGAGCTTCTCTATATAATGTGTGTTTGGTTTCAGACACAGCTACTTTATGAAGAGCTTCTCTATATAATGTGTGTTTGTGTTTGAGACATGGCTACTTTATGAAGAGCTTCTCTATATAATGTGTGTTTGTGTTTGAGACATGGCTACTTTATGAAGAGCTTCTCTATATAATGTGTGTTTGGTTTGAGACACAGCTACTTTCTGAAGAGCTTCTCTATATAATGGTGTCACTGGTGGATATTTCCATTGACTTCATCTTATATTTCTAATTATGTCCTCAGTAAACATATTTATTCGACAGCATCATTTAACCATTGTGTAAAGGACTTTTTTTTTTTTACTCTCGCAGTACCAAATATATTTGATTTCGAACACCTCTCATGAATGGTTGTCTTGAAGGAAACTGCAAAACTCTGTCATGACATGTTACATAAAGATCAAGTGAATGCATTATGTCTACCCTTCAAGTAGTGTTACCCATTTATGTGTGTGTGTGTGTGTGTGTGTGTGTGTGTGTGTGTGTGTGTGTGTGTGTGTGTGTGTGTGTGTGTGTGTGTGTGTGTGTGTGTGTGTGTGTGTGTGTGTGTGTGTGTGTGTGTGTGTGTGTGTGTGTGTGTGTGTGTGTGTGTGTGTGTGTGTGTGTGCATGTAGGCAAGTGTGTGTAATTCATGCCCTGGACCTTTCTTCGGCACAGCTGTATTTACCCTGGGAGCAAGACTCTTTCCCTCTCACTGAGATATGGAAAGAGTCCATACTGTTCTGAGGATGTGTTCTTCTCTCTCTGAGACATGAGAGCCTTGGCAAAAGGTCCTTGATGCAAAAGGTCCTTGATGCCAGACTTGTCCTTTACAAGGGTCGCACTCCCAACCGTCCACATGTGTATTTGTGTGTGTATTTGTGTGTGTGTGTGTTTGCTAATACTCAAAGAGATGCCACTAAAAGGAAAAGAGTGTGCCGTTTCTGAAAATGACATTTATGACAAAAGCCTCTTTTTCATGTTGAAGTGATCCTTGAACACACCGCTGTATACCGTTCTTTTCAGACCAAGGATGTGAGATTATTTGAATACATGCTCCAAATGATATTTTTGGGGTCTGTATTCATCTCATTTTCCAAATGTGCACAGCAACAGCGGAGCTATTCATTTGGCGTCTTTATTTCACTCTGCGACAAACGGAGCCAATTCCCTTTTTCAATTTCAATGAAAGAAATCATTGAGGTCATTTTCTCCTTTATCGTTGCATTTCTGCATTGGGGGAAAACATTTATCAAGTTGAAGTGAAAAGCTACTTCTTCCCAACCAGAGCCATTCAAGGAGAAACTAAAGATCCACTTCTCAAAAAATCTATCAACATATCATCTTCATATCTGTTCATCTGGCAGAGGCTCCTATTCAGATAGTGTAGTGCAGGCTGAAGCACTTTCATACCATATCATAAGAGATAGAGAGGCTCATTTTTCAAATAATTATTATATTTTTAATTTTTTAATTTAACTTTTTTTTTAACTAGGCTTGCCAAAATGGAGTGGAATTGTTAATATTCTACAGACAGCTGTTCTCTCTGCCTATCTTTTATCAACAGAATCTGAGTTTTCTTTTCAATACGGTTGTTTTAAAAGAATCTATTCAATCAACGAACCTGTGTTATAATAAAATAACAAAAAATCTGATTAGAACGATTCTGCCTTACTCTACTTATCACTCACAAAGGCAAGGATTCAATCCTTGTGTAAAAACCCACATCTCAAGTCTGGTGTGTCAAATGAACTGTTCATTGTTGGAACCCAGAATGGACTGAAGTGATCAGGACAGAAACACCTTGGCTCTGCCTCACTCCAATCAATAGTTGATGAGTCTATTGAGCTGGAGATAGATTGTAAGGCTCTGTGATAGACTAGCGTCCAGGGGGTGTACTTGTACATCAAGCTGCCTCACGCTATAGACACAGGGGATAGACTAGCGTCCGGTCCAGGGGGTGTACTTGTACATCAAGCTGCCTCACGCTATAGACACAGGGGATAGACTAGCGTCCGGTCCAGGGGGTGTACTTGCACATCAAGCTGCCTCACGCTATAGACACAGGGGATAGACTAGCGTCCGGTCCAGGGGGTGTACTTGTACATCAAGCTGCTTCACGCTATAGACACAGGGGATAGACTAGCGTCCGGTCCAGGGGGTGTACTTGCACATCAAGCTGCCTCACGCTATAGAAACAGGGGATAGGCTCCCTGCCCTATGAGCCGTTCCGGCTCGCACAAGCCAAGGCTAGTACAAGGCTACTTACTATTGAGCTGACCAGGGTCGCTGACTCACACAACTATTGTCCCAGGGTTGAAAGGATCTGTTGCTGACCTGAAGGGATCTAAGTTAAGTGTGTGTGTGTGTGTGTGTGTGTGTATGTGTGTGTGTGTGTGTGTGTGCGTGTGTGACTAACTTAGCCAGTAAACAATCTGTCAGTTAACAAGTGACAATCCCACAATCAATCTTTCACTCAATAGATATGTCACAAACAAGCACACACACATGTGATTAGTCAGGAGTAGTTTCTGACACTTATTCACTCATCAAAACACTGTGGTACGACGTGTTTATACATAAACGTATAACATCACAGCTTTAATAACTGTCATAATCTGTCAGCCAATCTAGCAATATGTCAAGAAGAAAATGGCTTAGTCTACACTCACGTTCAACAATGGATGTACAATGAATTTGCCACAAAGGTTGTGCCTTATCACAACGTTGAGATATGCATGTACAGTTTGCACAGTTTGAAGTTTGTGTGATTAGCAACTACATATGAAAGGTGATTAATAACTAACATATGAAAGGTGATTAATAACTAACATATGAAAGGTGATTAATAACTAACATATGAAAGGTGATTAATAACTAACATATGAAAGGTGATTAATAACTAACATATGAAAGGTGATTAATAACTAACCTATGAAAGGTGATTAATAACTAACCTATGAAAGGTGATTAATAACTAACCTATGAAAGGTGATTAATAACTAACCTATGAAAGGTGATTAATAACTAACCTATGAAAGGTGATTAATAACTAACCTATGAAAGGTGATTAATAACTAACATATGAAGGCTACAGGACAACCTTATCCATACAAATGTTTGACTTTGATGAGTTGCACTTTGTTATCTTCCTATAAACGATATTCAGAAGTCAGATATAGTTGACATTAGCGGCCACATACTCATCCAAGGTAAAACCTATTTAAAACGTTTGGGCAGCACTTCCAGGTGTCAAAGTATCTTTGTGCAGTTACATTACCTTAAACAAATCTGTTGTCATGATCCAATTGTAGACTAAGCCAATATAAACATCTTATGAAATCTTAGATCTTGTAAAATACTTACTGTATTTCAAAGATTTGAATCCTGGCAGGAAATGATTTGATTAGAGAAGCCTTCACATGCATGGATCATAATCCTTTATAGATTTGTATTATTCCTGATGCAAAAGACACAAGGATAAATTAATACGCCAAGAGTCTATTTTGTTAGCATTATATTTTGTTACCATTTTATATGAAAGACTTTTGGCAGACATTTGGCATCATTTCTTTGTTTTATCCAAAAGTCTGCTTAAAATATCCTCTGGGTCTTTGTTAGATTTTTTAAAAAGTTATAATTAAAATATACCATAAAAATGTACTTATTTTACCCTTCGGTAATTCAGTAAATAAATCTCTGGAGATATTGAGCACACATTTAGCAAGTAGATAGCTGACAAGTATGGTTCAATTATCTTTGTCCAGTTAATGTAAGGTCTCCAGTTGTGCTCAGAACATACTGTGTCTATTGTATGGGGGGGAGGTGAAGTTACTCAAGTCGACACTTTATGAGCAACGTTAACAGAGCCTAAATGGACTACTCCAACGAACTATGCGAACTTTGTCTTTATCAAAACAAGCGCATTGTTCTTTGCAAAATTTGTTCAAGATATACTGTACTGCACTTGAGATATGCAAATACTATGCAACTGTTTTACCGTTTTCATCCAGCAGTATTTCTAAGAACTTCCCTGTAGGTCTTTGCAATGAACACAAGACTGTAGTATATTACCATGATTATGCAGATCATGATTTAATCTGCATACCTTTTCTTTACATATACTCTGATCAGGGATGGCTCTAGGCATAAGCAATATAAGCGGTCGCTTAGGGCCCTTAACCGATAGAGGGCCCAAAAAATAAGGTGGTGCATCAACAGTTTTTCTCTTGCTATGTCGTCCCTAAAAGTCACTCAATTAGCCCAGGTCAGTTAAAATGTTTTAGATTTGTAAGTTAGTCTAGCCAACTATCTAAACTTGTAGTAATCATGGTTGAATTATCAACTGAGTGTAACGGCGTTCCTCTCTCTCTTCATGAGAAGAGGAGGAGTAGTGATCGAGCCAAGGCGCAGCGGGTTGTGAATACATGATGAATTTTATTTATAAGACAAAACGAAACAAACTATACTTGAATAAACTAACAAAATAACAAAACGAAAATAGACAGACTTAGTACGACGAACTGACATAACACACGCAGAACGAACGAACAAGTACTTACTACAAAAACGCACGAACAAACCGAAACAATCCTGTATGGTGTAACATCGACACAGACACAGGAGACAATCACCCACAAACAAACAGTGAGAACACCCTACCTAAATATGACTCTTAATTATAGGAGAACGCAAAACACCTGCCTCTAATTAAGAGCCATACCAGGCAACCAAAACCAACATAGAAACAGATAACATAGACTGCCCACCCAAAACACATGCCCTGACCTAAAACACATACAAAAACAACATAAAACAGGTCAGGACCGTTACAGAACCCCCCCCTCAAGGTGCGAACGCCGGGCGCACCAGCACAAAGTCCAGGGGAGGGTCTGGGTGGGCAGTTGACCACGGTGGTGGTCCGGCTCTGGACGCTGTCCCCACACCACCATAGTCACCCCCCGCTTCTGTTTACCCCTCCCAATGACCACCCTAAAACTCACATCCCCTAAATAAACGGCCAGCACCAGGAGAAGGGGCAGCACCGGGACAAGGGGCAGCACCGGGACAAGGGGCAGCACCGGGACAAGGGGCAGCACCGGGACAAGGGGCAGCACCGGGATAAGGGGCAGCACCGGGATAAGGGGCAGCACTAGGATAAGGGGCAGCACCGGGATAAGGGGCAGCACCGGGATAAGGGGCAGCACCGGGATAAGGGGCAGCACCGGGACAAGGGGCAGCACCGGGACAAGGGGCAGCACCGGGACAAGGGGCAGCACCGGGACAAGGGGCAGCACCGGGACAAGGGGCAGCACCGGGACAAGGGGCAGCACCGGGACAAGGGGCAGCACCGGGACAAGGGGCAGCACCGGGACAAGGGGCAGGTCCCGGCTGATATACTCTGGCAGATCCTGGCTGAGGGACTCTGGCAGGTCTATGCAGGCTGACGGCTCTCGACGCTCATGGCAGGCTGACGGCTCTCGACGCTCATGGCAGGCTGACGGCTCTCGACGCTCATGGCAGGCTGACGGCTCTCGACGCTCATGGCAGGCTGACGGCTCTCGACGCTCATGGCAGGCTGACGGCTCTCGACGCTCATGGCAGGCTGACGGCTCTCGACGCTCATGGCAGGCTGACGGCTCTCGACGCTCATGGCGGGCTGACGGCTCTCGACGCTCATGGCGGGCTGACGGCTCTCGGCGCTCATGGCGGGCTGACGGCTCTCGACGCTCATGGCGGGCTGACGGCTCTCGGCGCTCATGGCGGGCTGACGGCTCTCGACGCTCATGGCTCTCTGACGGCTCTGGCTGCTCATGGCTCGCTGGCGGCTCTGGCAGATCCTGTCTGGTTGGCGGCTCTGGCAGATCCTGTCTGGTTGGCGGCTCTGGCAAATCCTGTCTGGTTGGCGGCTCTGGCAAATCCTGTCTGGTTGGCGGCTCTGGCAGATCCTGTCTGGCGGGCGGCTCTGGCAGATCCTGTCTGGCGGGCGGCTCTGGCAGATCCTGTCTGGCGGGCGGCTCTAGCGGCTCCTGTCTGGCGGGCGGCTCTAGCGGCTCCTGTCTGGCGGGCGGCTCTAGCGGCTCCTGTCTGGCGGACGGCTCTGTAGGCTCCTGTCAGACGGGCGGCTTTGCAGGCTCATGGCAGACGGGCGGCTTTGCAGGCTCATGGCAGACGGATGGCTCAGACGGCGCTGGGGAGACGGATGGCTCAGACGGCGCTGGGGAGACGGATGGCTCAGATGGCGCTGGGGAGACGGATGGCTCAGATGGCGCTGACGGCTCTCAACGCTCATGGCGGGCTGACGGCTCTCGGCGCTCATGGCGGGCTGACGGCTCTCGACGCTCATGGCTCTCTGACGGCTCTGGCTGCTCATGGCTCGCTGGCGGCTCTGGCAGATCCTGTCTGGTTGGCGGCTCTGGCAGATCCTGTCTGGTTGGCGGCTCTGGCAGATCCTGTCTGGCGGGCGGCTCTGGCAGATCCTGTCTGGCGGGCGGCTCTAGCGGCTCCTGTCTGGCGGGCGGCTCTAGCGGCTCCTGTCTGGCGGGCGGCTCTAGCGGCTCCTGTCTGGCGGACGGCTCTGTAGGCTCATGTCAGACGGGCGGCTTTGCAGGCTCATGGCAGACGGGCGGCTTTGCAGGCTCATGGCAGACGGATGGCTCAGACGGCGCTGGGGAGACGGATGGCTCAGACGGCGCTGGGGAGACGGATGGCTCAGAAGGCGCTGGGGAGACGGATGGCTCAGATGGCGCTGGGGAGACGGATGGCTCAGACGGCGCTGGGGAGACGGATGGCTCAGATGGCGCTGGGGAGACGGATGGCTCAGACGGCGCTGGGGAGATGGATGGCTCAGATGGCGCTGGGGAGACGGATGGCTCAGATGGCGCTGGGGAGACGGATGGCTCTGGCCGGATACGGCGCACTGTAGACCTGGTGCGTGGTGCCGGAACTGGAGGCACCGGGCTAAGGATAAGCACCTTCCTACTAGTGCGGGGAGCAGGGACAGGGCACACTGTACTCTCAAAGCCCACTCTATACCTGATGCGAGGTACCGGCACTGGTGACACCGGGCTGAGGACAAGCACATCAGGATTAGTAGGGGGAGAAGATACAGTGTGTTCAGGGCTCTGGAGACGCACAGGAGGCTTAGTGCGTGGTGCCGGAACTGGAGGCACCGAACTGGATACACGCACTACAGAGAGAGTGCGTGGAGGAGGAACTGGGCTCAGGAGACGCACTGGTAGCCTAGTGCGTAGTGTAGGCACTGTAGGTACTAGGCTGGGGCGGGGAGGTAGCGCCGGAAATACCGGACCGTGGAGGCGTACTGGCACTCTTGAGCATTGAGCCTGCCCAACCTTACCTGGTTGAATGCTCCCGGTCGCCCGACCAGTGCGGGGAGGTGGAATAACCCGCACCGGCCTATGTAGGCGAACCGGGGAAACCATGCGTAAGGCCGGTGCTATGTATGCCGGCCCGAGGAGACGCACTGAGACCAGACGCGTTGAGCCGGCCTCATGACACCTGGCTCAATACCCAATCTAGCCCTACCAGTGCGGGGACGTGGAATAACCCGCACTGGGCTATGCACTCGTACAGGAGACACCGTGCGCTCTACTGCGTAACACGGCGCCTGCCCGTACTCCCGCTCTCCACGGTAAGCCTGGGAAGTGGGCGCAGGTCTCCTACCTGCCCTTGGCCCACTACCTCTTAGCCCCCCCCCAATAAATTTTTGGGTGTTACTTACGGGCTTTTTGGGCTTCCGTGCCAGACGCGTTCCCTCATAGCTCCGGTTCCTCTCTCCGGTAGCCTCTGATCTCCTCAGTGCCTCCAGCTGTTCCCATGGGAGGCGATCCCTACCAGCCAGGATCTCCTCCCATGTGTAGCAACCCTTTCCGTCCAATATATCGTCCCATGTCCATTGCTCCTTCTTTTCCTGTCCCTTACTCCATTTACTCCGCTGCTTGGCTCTGGAATGGTGGGTGATTCTGTAACGGCGTTCCTCTCTCTCTTCATGAGAAGAGGAGGAGTAGTGATCGAGCCAAGGCGCAGCGGGTTGTGAATACATGATGAATTTTATTTATAAGACAAAACGAAACAAACTATACTTGAATAAACTAACAAAATAACAAAACGAAAATAGACAGACTTAGTACGACGAACTGACATAACACACGCAGAACGAACGAACAAGTACTTACTACAAAAACGCACGAACAAACCGAAACAATCCCGTATGGTGTAACATCGACACAGACACAGGAGACAATCACCCACAAACAAACAGTGAGAACACCCTACCTAAATATGACTCTTAATTAGAGGAGAACGCAAAACACCTGCCTCTAATTAAGAGCCATACCAGGCAACCAAAACCAACATAGAAACAGATAACATAGACTGCCCACCCAAAACACATGCCCTGACCTAAAACACATACAAAAACAACATAAAACAGGTCAGGACCGTTACACTGAGCAAGAAGGTGACGTGCCCAGGTTTTCTGAGCTCCAGGGGTCACCCATTGATTATGTTAGTCATTCTCATTCAAATATCATATTAACATGGCATAAGTTATGGCAAATTTGTGGCAAATTTGTGGTAAAATTGCATCAAAAGAGGAGCCTTCAGTGACCTTTTGGAGGAAAAGGGGTGGGGTGTTTCAGTCAACATCATTTAGAGCTTTGGATAGTTGATGTTCTTGCGTTTGGCCATCAATTTGTTCACAGTAAATCACTATCTCTCTCACTCTCTGTGTATCTGTAAATAGCCCATCCAACTACCTACCTCATCCCCATACTGTTTTACTTACTTTTTTGCTCTTTTGCACACCAGTATTTCTACTTGCATATCACCATCTGCACATCTATCACTCCAGTGTTAATTTGATCAATTGGAATTACTTCGTTACTATGGCCTATTTATTGCCTTACCTCCGTATGCCATTTGCATACACTGTATATAGACTTTTATATTGTGTTATTGACTGTACATTTGTTTATTCCATGTGTAACTGTGTTGTTGTTTGTGTCATACTGCTTTGCTTTATCTTGGCCAGGTCGCAGTTGTAAATTACAACTTGTTCTCAACTGGCCTACCTGGTTAAATAAAGGTGAAATAAAAAATGTAAAACTGCATGTACTTGATGTGAGACCCATCCATTACATGGACATACAGCACTTACCCACCCACCAAAGTAACAGAAATATACAATCCAGAAAAAAAGAGGATTAAACCTTGAGAAGTCTAAACTACGGGTTGAAGATGTTATTTTCAGATCCGTATTCACAGAACATGGTGGCCTTGATAAGTCATGCTGATGATGGATGATTGATATTGATCATGGGTTTGAGCATGTGGACAAACTTACGGTGGTAAGCCAGGCAGATGGAATGTTGAGTAAGCCTGAATGCATGAGAGGTGGATATGGTGAGAGGGGGGAGACAGAGAGGAAGGGAGAGAGGGGGGAGAGAGGGTGGAGAGAGAGGAAGGGAGAGAAGGGGGGGAGAGGGTGGAGAGAGAGGAAAGGAGAGAGGGGGGAGAGAGGGTGGAGAGAGAGGAAGGGAGAGAAGGGGGGGAGAGGGTGGAGAGAGAGGAAAGGAGAGAGGGGGGAGAGAGGGTGGAGAGAGAGGAAGGGAGAGAAGGGGGAGAGAGGGTGGAGAGAGAGGAAGGGAGAGAAGGGGGGAAGAGGGTGGAGAGAGAGGAAAGGAGAGAGGGGAGAGAGAGGAAGGGAGAGAAGGGGGAGAGATGAAGGGAGAGAAGGGAGACAGGGGGGAGAGAGAGGAGGGAGATATGGGGAGAGAGAGAGGAAGGGAGAGAGGGGGGAGAAAGGAAGGGAGAGAGGGGGAGAGAGAGGAAGAGAGAGAGAGAGAAGAAGGTAGAGGAGGGGGGAGAGAGGAAGGGAGAGAGGGGGAGAGAGCGGAAGGGAAAGAGGGGGAGAGAGAGGAAGGGAGAGACAGGGAGGGAGAGGACGGGAGAGAGAGGAAGGGAGAGAGGGAGGGAGAGAGTAAAGGAGAGAAGGGTGGAGAGAGGAAGTGAGATAGGGGGAGAGGGGGAGAGAGAGTGGAAAAAAGAGACGGGGGAGAGAGAGGAAGGGAGAGAGGGGGAGAGAGAGAGGAAGGGAGAGAGGGGGAGAGAGCAGAAGGGAGAGAGGGAGAGAGAGGAAGGGAAAGTGGGGAGAGAGAGGGGGAGAAAGAGGAAGGGAGAGAGATAGAGAGAGGAAAGTAGAGAAGGGGGAGAGAGAGGAAGGGAGATAGGATGAAGGGAGAAAGGGGGAGAGAGAGGAAGGGAGAGAGAGAGGGGGGAGAAAGAGGAAGGGAAATAGGGGGAGAGAGAGATAGGACATATAGATAGAGGAACTATTGGGGTGGGGGTGAGCATACAGTCAGGTCCATTGGATGAGCAAAAAGGTCTGTATCAAATAAATCATACAAATATTGAGCTATGTTGTATGCTCAAAAAATTTGGAAATTATGTTACTTTATACTATTACAATTGATCAGAGAAAGAGATTCTGTTTAACAAGCAATACAAAAAATAGGGGTAAAAATATGTCACGCCTGTTTTCAGAAATTTACTTCATACCTATGGTACAATATGTTGGTGTCTCTGATTTCATGGAGCTATTCCTGGGGAACTTGTTAATTAAGGTCGACAGCATTCTTTTTCAGACATTTTATGGATCTTCCAGCAAGACAAGCACACAACAAAATCCACCTAGAAATGGTCAACTGACCACAAAATCAACATTTTGCAATGGCCATCTTAGTCTCCGGACTTGAACCCCATTGGAAACCTGTGGTCTGAATTGAAGAGGGCAGTCCATATGCGCAGACAAAGGATATCAAGGATCTGGAAAGATTCTGCATTCAGTAATGGTCTCTCCCAATGTGGTCTCCAATCTCATAAAACATTTTAGAATAAGACCCAGTGCTGTTATCCTTGCAAGGTGAGGGATTGGTACAAAAGGTCCAAAAGGCTGCTAAACAGCTTCTACCCCCCAAGCCATAAGACTCCTGAACATCTAACCAAATGGCTAACCCCCCCCCCCACACACACACACACATTTTCTCTGTTTATTATCTATCACTTTACCTCTACCTACATGTACATATTACCTCAATTACCTTGACTAATCTGTACCCCCGCACATTCACTCTGTACTGGTACCCCCTATATAAAGCCTCGTTACTGATATTTTGTTGTTGCTCTTTAATTATTTGTTATTTTTCTATTTCCTTTTTTTTCATTTTATTTATGTATTGTTTACTTCAGTTTATTTAATAAATACCTTCTTCACACTTATTTTTCTCTTAAAACTGCATTGTAGGTTAAGGGCTTGTAAGTAAGCATTTCACTGTAAAGTCTACACCTGTTGTATTCGGCATATGTGACTGTCACGACTTCTGCCGAAGTCGTTGCCTCTCCTTGTCCGGGCGGTGTTCGGCGGTCGACTTTACCGGTCTTCTAGTCATCATCGATCCATTTTTCATTTTCTATTGGTTTTGTCTTGTCTTCCCACACACCTGTTGTCAATCCCATTCATTACCTGTTGTGTATTTAACCCTCTGTTTCCCTTCATGTGTTTGTCAGAGATTGTTCGTTGTCATGTGTTGTGTTAATTGTGTATAGGTGTGCGACGGGTCTTCGTACCCAGATTTGTTTTTATATTTTTTCCGTGAGTGTTATGGAGCAGATTACTAGGACTTTAATTAAAGTACTCCATTCTACACTCTATTTGACTCTCCTGCGCCTGACTTCCTCTGCCACTTATACACGCCATTGTGACAGAATCTCTGACCTTAAAAAATGAAGTCAGCAGGAGGAGGCACTTCACTAATGGAGGTTGAGGAACGCGTCCTGGAACACGCGGCGGAGATTGACAGTCTGTGCGCTGCCATGGATCGCATTGTCCAGAGTATGGATCGCTGGGAGAGACAGGGAGCGTGTCCAGTACCTCCACCACCCCCTGGAATTCCTTCGAACGTTTTTTCCCCTCCGGAACAGAACAGGATCCAGTTATCCCTACCCACGGGATACAATGGAGATACTGCCAGCTGCCAGGGTTTTCTCCTAAAACTGAACTTGTATCTGGCCACGGTCTCTCCAGTACCATCAGACCGTGAGAAAAGCTTCGCCCTCATCTCCTGCCTTACCGGGAAAGCCCTGGAGTGGGCCAACGCTGTGTGTGGAGAGGATAAGGCGTTGGACCATTTTGAGGAGCTCATCTGCCATTTCCGGAAGGTATTCGACCACCCATCCGAAGGCAGAGCAGCAGGTGAGCTCCTCTATCATCTGAGGCAGGGGAAGAGGAGTGCTCAGGAGTTCGCGTTGGAGTTTAGGACTTTGGCTGCCGGCGCTGGATGGAGCGACAGGGCCCTGATCGACCACTACCGTTGTAGTCTACGCGAGGACGTCCGTCGGGAGCTGGCCTGTAGAGACACCACCCTCAACTTCGACCAACTGGTGGATATGTCAATCAGGCTGGACAACATGCTGGCTACTCGGGGACGTCTAGAGCGGGGTCTGGTTGTTCCATCCTCCCGCACTCTCTCTCCCGAACCTATGGAATTGGGAGGGATGGTGCGCAGGGAGACCGGAGGGGGTACCCGCTCGAGCACCATCTATGATCGCAGAGATCACACTGCTGATCGGTGCCGGGTTGGTTCCTCTGGGAATAGAGAAGGCAGGCAGGGCACTCTGGCATCACCCCAGGTGAGTAGGCACCATTCTCATCCAGAGCCCTCTGTTGCACTTATGTTTGTCTCTGTCACTTTTCTGGATTTTTCCCTGCAGTCCCAGTATAAGGCGCTAGTAGATTCAGGCGCGGCTGGAAATTTCATTAATAAAAACTTAGCTCATAGTTTAGGGCTTCCTATTGTGTCTGTGGATATGCCTGTTCCTATTCATGCCTTAGATAGTCGACCATTAGGGTCAGGTTTTATCAGGGAGGTCACCGCACCGTTGAATATGATAACGCAGGAGGGTCACGAGGAGAAGATTAGTCTTTTCCTTATTGATTCCCCTGCGTATTCTGTGGTGCTAGGTCTACCCTGGTTAGCGTGTCATAACCCCACTGTTTCTTGGCCACAGAGGGCTCTCACGGGGTGGTCGCGAGAGTGCTCAGGTAGGTGTTTAGGGGTTTCCGTTGGTGCTACTACGGTGGAAAGTCCAGACCAGGTCTCCACCGTGCGCATTCCCCCTGAATATGCCGATTTGGCACTCGCCTTCTGTAAAAAGAAGGCGACTCAATTACCACCCCATCGACAGGGGGATTGTGCGATAGATCTCCTGGTAGACGCTGCATATCCCAGGAGTCATGTGTATCCTCTGTCGCAAGCGGAGACAGTGGCTATGGATAATTATATCTCTGAATCCCTGCGTCAGGGGTTCATTAAGCCATCCATTTCACCCGCCTCTTCGAGTTTCTTTTTTGTGAAGAAGAAGGATGGCGGTTTACGCCCGTGCATTGATTATCGAGACCTTAATAAAATCAAGGTAAAATATAGTTACCCGCTACCTTTGATCAATACAGTAATGGAGTCAATGCGCGGGGCCCGCTTCTTCACAAAATTGGATCTCAGGAGTGCGTACAATCTGGTGCGTATTAGGAGGGGTGATGAGTGGAAGACGGCATTTAGCACCACCTCAGGTCATTATGAGTACCTGGTCATGCCATATGGGTTGATGAATGCTCCATCAGTCTTCCAATCGTTTGTAGATGAGATCTTCAGGGACCTGAACGGGCAGGGTGTAGTGGTGTATATCGATGATATTTTGATATACTCTGCTACACGCGCTGAGCATGTGTCCTTGGTGCGCAGGGTGCTTGGTCGCCTGTTGGAGCATGATTTATATGTCAAGGCTGAGAAATGCTTGTTCTTCCAACAATCCATCTCCTTCCTAGGGCATCAGATTTCCACTTCAGGAGTGGAAATGGAGAGCGACCGCATTACAGCCGTGCGTAATTGGCCGACTCCAACCACGGTTAAGGAGGTGCAGCGTTTTTTAGGGTTTGCCAATTACTACCGGAGATTTATCCGGGGTTTTGGTCAGGTTGCAGCTCCCATTACCTCACTGCTAAAGGGGGGACCGGTGCGCTTGCAGTGGTCGGCCGAGGCGAATAGGGCTTTTGGTAAACTGAAGGCTCTGTTTACCTCGGCGCCTGTGTTGGCTCATCCGGATCCCTCTTTGCCATTCATAGTAGAGGTGGACGCATCCGAAGCTGGGATAGGAGCAGTGCTCTCTCAGCGTTCGTGTGTGCCACCGAAGCTTCGCCCCTGTGCTTTCTTTTCGAAGAAGCTCAGCCCGGCGGAGCGTAACTATGATGTGGTGGACCGAGAGCTGTTAGCTGTCGTAAAAGCCTTGAAGGTGTGGAGGCATTGGCTTGAGGGGGCTAATCACCCTTTTCTCATCTGGACTGACCACCGCAATCTGGAGTACATCCGGCAGGCGAAGAGACTAAATCCTCGCCAGGCAAGGTGGGCCATGTTTTTCACTCGTTTTGTGTTTACGCTTACTTACAGACCAGGCTCCCAGAACGTCAAGGCAGACGCATTGTCTCGGCTGTATGACACAGAGGAGCGACCCATGGATCCCACTCCCATACTCCCAGAGTCGTGTTTGGTGGCGCCAGTAGTGTGGGAGCTGGACGCGGACATTGAGCGGGCGTCACGTGCAGAGCCCTCTCCTCCTGACTGTCCAGCTGGTCGTCTGTACGTTCCGTCTGCTGTCCGCGACCGATTGATCTATTGGGCTCACACATCACCCTCCTCTGGTCATCCTGGGATAGGTCGGACGATGCGCTGTCTTGATGGGAGGTACTGGTGGCCCACTTTAGCTAAGGACGTGAGGATTTATGTTTCCTCCTGTTCGGTGTGCGCCCAGTGCAAGGCTCCTAGACACCTGCCTAGAGGTAAGCTTTTACCTTTACCCGTTCCTCAACGGCCGTGGTCGCACCTGTCAGTGGATTTTGTGACTGATCTTCCACCTTCACAGGGTTACACCACGATCCTGGTCGTTGTGGATCGGTTCTCTAAGTCCTGTCGTCTTCTTCCTTTGCCCGGTCTCCCTACGGCCTTACAAACTGCGGAGGCTCTGTTTACACATGTTTTCCGGCATTATGGGGTGCCTGAGGATATAGTGTCTGATCGGGGTCCCCAGTTCACGTCAAGGGTCTGGAAGGCGTTCATGGAACGTCTGGGGATCTCGGTTAGTCTTACCTCAGGTTTTCACCCCGAGAGTAATGGGCAGGTGGAGAGAGTTAACCAGGATGTGGGCAGGTTTCTGCGGTCCTATTGCCAGGACCGGCCAGGGGAGTGGGCGAAGTTCGTGCCCTGGGCAGAGATAGCCCAGAACTCGCTACGTCACTCCTCCACTAACCTTACCCCTTTTCAATGTGTATTAGGGTATCAGCCGGTTCTGGCTCCTTGGCATCAGAGTCAGACCGAAGCTCCTGCGGTGGACAATTGGTTTCGGCACGCTGAGGAAACTTGGGAGGCAGCCCACGTCCACCTTCAGCGTGCCATAAGGCGCCAGAAAATTGGCGCAGACCGTCGCCGCAGTGAGGCCCCGGTGTTCGTACCAGGGGACAGGGTCTGGCTCTCGACCCGAAACCTGCCCCTCCGCCTGCTCTGCCGGAAGCTGTGTCCGCGGTTTGTGGGGCCGTTTAAAGTCCTGAGGAGAGTGAACGAGGTATGTTATAGATTACAACTGCCCATTAATTACCGTATTAACCCCTCGTTCCATGTGTCTCTCCTCAGGCCGGTGGTGGCTGGCCCGCTCCAGGAGGCTGAAGTGCGTGAAGTTCCTCCGCCTCCTCTAGACATCGAGGGGGTCCCGGCGTACGCTATTCGATCCATTTTGGATTCGAGACGTCGGGCGAGGGGCCTTCAGTACCTCGTGGACTGGGAGGGGTACGGGCCGGAGGAGAGATGCTGGGTTCCGGTGGAGGACGTTTTAGATCCTTCTATGTTAAAAGAATTCCACCGCCTCCATCCGGATCGCCCTGCACCTCGCCCTCCGGGTCGTCCCCGAGGCCGGTGTCGACGCGCTGCTGGAGCCGCGCGTCAGGGGGGGGGTAATGTCACGACTTCTGTCGAAGTCGTTGCCTCTCCTTGTCCGGGCGGTGTTCGGCGGTCGACTTCACCGGTCTTCTAGTCATCATCGATCCATTTTTCATTTTCCATTGGTTTTGTCTTGTCTTCCCACACACCTGTTGTCAATCCCATTCATTACCTGTTGTGTATTTAACCCTCTGTTTCCCTTCATGTGTTTGTCAGAGATTGTTCGTTGTCATGTGTTGTGTTAATTGTGTATAGGTGTGCGACGGGTCTTCGTACCCAGATTTGTTTTTATATTTTTTCCGTGAGTGTTATGGAGCAGATTACTAGGACTTTAATTAAAGTACTCCATTCTACACTCTATTTGACTCTCCTGCGCCTGACTTCCTCTGCCACTTATACACGCCATTGTGACAGTGACAAATACAATTTGATTTGATTGAAATGTATTGAAAACAGGGGTGCTAATAATTTTGAGCCCTATCTTTTTGAGAAAAACTATGATTACTTGTTACTCTCTTTCTCTTAGCAATTGTATTAGTATAAAACAATAAACAATTTTATTTTTTTAATTCTTTGTCAAGGGTGCCAATAATTATTAACCTGACTGTATCTCCTTTCGGCAGGAATGCGGCAGGACAGTGTTACCTCCCCCAGTCCCCAGGGACAGTCTGGGTAGGATCACAAGAGTAATCCCTTTGACTGACTGCCAATGTGTCAAGTCAATGGAACCTCCTATGGCAGGGGACTGCACAAGTGCCAATGAACTCTTAGTGGTGGTATCTGCTGTTTAGCCCCTCTCTCTTCAATAGACCAGAGTCTTTGGAGAACATTATAGTATATTTTGGATACAGTGAATATTGTATATGCAGGGATGAGATAGAATGGTAACATTATTCCTCTCTTACCGCTTTCTCTCTTTCTCTCAGTCGAGTCAAAGAGCCTTGTTTCATGAGGACTGCGTAAAACCAAAACACCATAGCATTTTATTCTGGGAGAATTTAAACCAAAACACCGTCCCATTTTATTCTGGGAGAATTTAAACCAACACGACCGTTCAAATCGCCAGCAGCTACAGTATTTCATCTGGATTATATCTCCCATTTTAAAATACAAACAAATAAATCATTTAACTGTGATATGAACACGTTCATAAATATGGACGAATAGCCTAAATGCTTATTTGGTAAATATTTTTCAGTGGCAGTCCTATATCTCCACATTATTGGCTGTGCTTTTAATGCCTCGGGGGGCATCAAAGATTTAGGTCGGCCGTGGGCTGCTTCCTTGTTTCAGAAGCATTCACACAAGAGATTAGGCTGCCTTGGGCCAACTTGCGATAAGAAGTGTGAAAGCCTGACGAACCCACCGCTCCTCCTCTTCTCCCCTCATATTGGCCCATACTGACTGTATCTACTCTTGGATTTAGAGGGATTTGAGCATGAACACAAATCCCAGGAACACACAGACCCCCATGAACACACAGATCCCATGAACACACAGATCCCATGAACACACAGATCCCATGAACACACAGATCCCAGGAACACACAGATCCCATGAACACACAGATCCCATGAACACACAGATCCCAGGAACACACAGATCCCAGGAACACACAGATCCCAGGAACACACAGATCCCAGGAACACACAGATCCCATGAACACACAGATCCTATGAACACACAGATCCCAGGAACACACAGATCCCAGGAACACACAGATCCCATGAACTTACAGATCCCATGAACACACAGATCCCATGAGCACACAGATCCCAGGAACACACAGATCCCAGGAACACACAGATCCGAGGAACACACAGATCCCAGGAACACACAGATCCCAGGAACACACAGATCCCAGGAACACACAGATCCCAGGAACACACAGATCCCAGGAACACACAGATCCCATGAACATACAGATCCCATGAACACACAGATTCCATGAACACACAGCTCCCAGGAACACACAGATCCCAGGAACACACAGCTCCCAGGAACACACAGATCCCAGGAACACACAGCTCCCAGGAACACACAGATCCCAGGAACACACAGCTCCCAGGAACACACAGATCCCAGGAACACACAGATCCCATGGATATCCAGATCCTAGGCACACCCAGATGATCTCAAATGAGATTAGCCGGGTTGGTGAGGAAAGCTTTCCCCCGCGGGCTCTGTCCGTGGCTTCTAGGAGTTCTGGGAAGGAGTGAAGTGGAGAGATAGGAACAATTGGAGCGAGAGTCGAGGGGAACAGGGGGAACAATCATCCCCCTGTTTGCCCGGCCTTCCATGCAAGACTGATTGGTCACGGCCTCTTGTAAGCGAAGGAAATGACGACTCATACAGAATCCAATTGCATTACACTATTACAATCTAAAACGCCTGCGCTGCCATGTCCTCGTTGGGTGGTGTCATTTACCTCCCAAGCATCCAATCTTGCTGTTACTCTACACATACACTATCTTCATAAATAAGCAAATGCAGAAATAACCCAGATATAATAAATTATTCAGAGCCTCTACGAACAATGTAATGGAAGGAAACTGTCTGACAGCAGAGTGAGATGGAAAAAGTAATAAACAATAAAATAACCTTGGTTAAAACTGCAATCACTTTGGATGAATCCAAAGATGGGTTTCCTTCATATTGACACTTGTGTATGACTGTATGGCACTAGAATCACTAACATGTATCAGCTTCATACTAATAGCTACTTGGGTTGCCTCACTTTAAGTGTATCCTTCCAGACCCGTTTTCTCCTTGAGCCACACTCTCGTACATCTTAACTTTCCAAAGGCACAGAACTTTGATTAACAGTCTACTCTCTGCCTCATGTCAGACTTAGGTCAATCATCCTTGCATTGGCGCTTAGAAATGATGTCATCAGACTGATGCTGACAAAAAGATCAAGTATTATTGGTTGACCAGCCGGAAAATCATGATGTCATGTCTTGGGCCCCTCAGTAAAATATACAGTGCACTTCATTATTTCCCTTCACTTTGTCCAAGTTTTATTGTTTTACAGCCTGAATTCAAATGGATTAAATTGAGATTTTTTTTGTCATTGGCCTACACACAATACCCAATAATGTTAAAGTGGATTTAAAAAAACAAATTCCTAAAAATGTAAAGCTGAAATGTCTTGAGTCAATAAGTATTCAATTACTTTGTTATGGCAACTCTAAATATGTTCAGGAGTAAACATATGCTTAACAAGTCACATAATAAGTTGTATGGGCTCACTATTAGTGCAATATTAGTGTTTGACATGATTTCTAAATGACTGCCTCATCTCTGTACCCCACACATACAATTTTCTGTAAGGTCCCTCAGTCGAGCACACAGACACAGATTCAACCACAAAAAAAACGGGGATGTTTTCCAATGCCTTGCAAAGAAGGGCACCTATTTGGTAGATGGGTAAAAATGAAAAAGCAGACAATGAATATCCCTTTGAGCATGGTGCAGTTATTAATTACACTTTGGATGGTTAATCAATACACCCAGTCACTACAAAGACACACATGTCTTTCCTAACTCAAATGCCGGGGAGGAAGAAAACCACTAAGGGATTTCACGACGAGGCCAATGGTGACTTTAAAACATTTACAGAGTTGAATGGCTGTGATAGGAGAAAACTGAGCTATGGATCTGTGGATGGATCAACAACATTGTAGTTACTCCACAATACTAACCTAAATGACAGAGGGAAGCAGGAAGTCTGTACAAAATAAAAAATATTCCCAAAAATACATCCTGTTTGCAGCAAGGCACTAAAGTAATACTGCAAAAAAAATTGGCAAAACAAATAGCTTTTTGTCCTGTACACAAAGTGTTATGTTTGGGGCAAATCCAATATAACACATTACTGAGTACCATGCTCCATATTTTCAAGCATAGTGGTGGCTGCATTATGTTATGGGTATGCTTGTATTCATTAAGGACTGGGGAGTTTTCAAGAGAAAAAAGTAAACGGAATGGCGCTAAGCACAGGCAAATGTCCTAGAGGAAAACCTGCATCAGTCTGCTTCCCACCAGACACTGGGAGATGAATTCACCTTTCAGCAGGACAATAACCTAAAACACAGGCAAAATCCTAGAGGAAAACCTGCATCAGTCTGCTTCCCACCAGACACTGGGAGATGAATTCACCTTTCAGCAGGACAATAACCTAAAACACAGGCAAAATCCTAGAGGAAGACCTGCATCAGTCTGCTTCCCACCAGACACTGGGAGATGAATTCACCTTTCAGCAGGACAATAACCTAAAACACAAGGCCAAATTTGCACTGGAGTTTCTTACCAATAAGACAATGAATGTTCCTTAGTGCCGAGTTACAGTTTTGACTTAAATCTACTTAAAAATCCATGGCAAAACCTGAAAATGGTTGTCTAGCAATGATTAACAACCAACTTGACAGAGCTTGAAGAATTTCGAAAAGAATAATGGGCAAATGTTACACAATTCAGGTGTGGAAAGCTTTTAGAGACTTACCCAGAAAGTCTCAGCTGTAATCACTGCCAAATATGGTTCTACAAAATATTGACTCAAGGCTGCAAATACTTATGTAAATTAGATATTTCTGTATTTCATTCTCAATAAATGTGCAAACATTTCTAAAAACATATTTTCACTTTGTCAGCATGGGGTATTGTGTGTAGATTGGTAAGATAAAAAAATCCATAGAATCAATTTTGAATTCAGGCTGTAACACAACAACATGTGGATAAAGTCAAGGGTATGAATACTTTCAGAAGGCCCTGTATAACACATAAAAAACAAAACAATGATGTGTTTGTGTGTACATTGTGTGCATTTTCTTTCATTTGGAATGTTTCAAGTTTTATGTTTATGGGGAATTGTAAACAACATCTACATGACTCAGCTTTTGAGTTCAAATGTAGCTTAACACACACACACGCACACACACTGTGTACCGAGGGTTAAAGAATTGAAAACATAAGTGACGTAAGTGACGTATTTCTGATCTCCCAGATCCCACAGGTGTCAATTACTGGCCGGCGTTGAGGTTAGTGAGACATCTCAACAAAAGAAAGCAATTAAGTTTCATCATTAATATTTAATACCATTTGCATTAGAGGGAAGAGGAGCTCGGCCTGAGAGAGAGGGAACATGATGAACAAGGAAGCAAACACACTGAAGAGGAAGACAGTGATGATGAAGAGGTAGAGGTTTCTTTGTGTGGTGGTGTAAAGCTTATATTGAGATTAATATCACACAGAAAATGATTTATAAGGCAATTTGTAAAGTTTTCATAAGCACTACATACGTTTTTCACAAATCATGTATACGCAGGCATTATAGTAAATACAAGGTAATTACACCTGGTGCGCTCCAAAATGTGGCAAAACCATTTTGCCATGTTAATTATAGCGTGACATATTCTTCTGAAGCATCTACATGTGCCTTATAGAGGGTTTATCCAGGCTTTATAAAGCTATAAAGCCTTTATTAGTTGTAGTTTGTTTAACGTGGGATCAAGATTAGCATGTTGGGGCATGAAATAATGTGGTCTAGGCTTGTGATGTGGTGGTTAACTTTTGTGTTAATGGAACAAGTTTTGCGGCATGAATGTGGTAGAGTGAGATTAGGCCAATTTGTTGTGCTCGTAAAAAAGAAAGGCTTCCATTGAAAAGCTGAATTATGTGCTGGTGAGGAAGTAGGATGATAGGCCTGCGCAATAAAACTAACTTGTACTGTGCCCTGTAGTGTACTAACTCTGCTCTCATGCTTAAGCGATGATGGACATACTTATCATATCTCCCTATTTCTAAATAGACCTCCTGTTCAGAACAAAAATACACTTGTCTACAATAGATACACTGTGAGAACCGTTACTTGAACTTGGCCATGATCCCAAAAACAATTGTGGGGAGAACTCTTTATATTTCCTTCAGCCTTTCAGAAGACCAGTCGAGACCTCTCGTCTGCCAAAGTTTGAGGGACTGAAAAACAACCGTTGCAACAATCGGTCAAGCACTAGTTCAGTTTGACATCTGCTGTTTCTTTGAGCGAATTCGGGTCAGTTCTGTGTCATTGTCCTCTCCAGCCGATTGCCACAGGCTATGAGGACATAGCTGCCACTCTCACAGACCCGCAATTGTGCATGAAGGATTTTCAGCATGGTGGAATTTGCTTTGCGGAAATCGATAACACTGGACTGTTTGTTGATGGCTACACGCCCAATGAGGACCCTCCAGCTGATATTGCTAGAAGGGAGAAGATGTAATGCCAGCGAGGGATGTTACTCTGAGTCTTTCTAAGCCCTCCACTTTTGGGGCTACAGACTTCTTTTATCTAAGATGGCATGACATACGGTGTCAGGCTATTTCCCCCCAATTGGTGCCGGATGTAGTTGTGATGTGCAAGACCTTGCCAAGTCATTGTGGTCTTTAAAATGGATATCACCTGATTATACTTCAACATACATCAAACGATAAAATGGAAAGATCATAAGACAACACAAGGTCTCAATCAGTTTAACAAAATCGCAAATATGTAATTGTGTTTGTTCAGCAATTAAAACTGCTGACAAACACAGTACCAGTCAAAAGTTTGGACAGACCTACTCATTCAAGGACTTTTCTTTATTTTTTACTATTTTCTACATTGTAGAATATTAGTGAAGACATCAAAACTATGAAATAAGACATATGGAATCATGTGGTAACCAAAAAAGTTTAAAACAAATCAAAATATAATTTATATTTGAGATTCTTCAAAGTAGCCACCCTTTGCTTGATGACAGCTTTGCACACTCTTGGCATTCTTTCAACCAGCTTCATGAAGTAGTCACCTGGAATGCATTTCAATTAACAGTAATACCCTAACAGGGGATCTGTTAACAGTAATACACTACAGTGACAGGGGATCTGTTAACAGTAATACACTACAGTAACAGGGGATCTGTTAACAGTAATACACTACAGTGACAGGGGATCTGTTAACAGTAATACACTACAGTGACAGGGGATCTGTTAACAGTAGTACACTACAGTGACAGGGGATCTGTTAACAGTAATACACTACAGTAACTGTAGTGTATTAACAGTAATACACTACAGTAATCTGTTAACAGTCATACAGTAACAGGGGATCTGTTAACAGTCATGCAGTAACAGGGGATCTGTTAAAACTTCTTCTGGCTGCAAGGGAAAGTGTTGAGTAGCCAGTGAAATCGTGCCCATTTCAAACGGCCTCCTACTCAATTCTTGCTCGTACAATATGGATATTATTATTATTATTGGATAGAAAACACTCTCTAGTTTCTAAAACCGTTGGAATTATTTTTCTGAGTGAAACAGAATTCATTTGGCAGCACTTTCCCTGACCAGGAAGTGAAATGTCAGAAATATGTGTTCTGTTCAACTTGATGCCTATACATGGTCATGACACTTAGGAGTCTACTTACTGTAACGGTAGTCCTCCTCCTCTTCAACCGAAGAGGAGGAGTAGTGATTGAACCAAGGCGCAGCGGGTTGTGAATACATAATTTATTTAAAGAAAAGACGAAAACACGAACTTCACTATAAACTAACAAAACAACAAACGGAGTAGACAGACCTTGACGACGAACTTACATTAAACACGAAGAACGCACGAACAGGGAAAAATAGACTACACAAAATGACGATGTACAAAACAAACCGAACAGTCCCGTATGGTGCGACAAACACTGACACAGGAGACAACCACCCACAACGAACACTGTGAAACAACCTACCTAAATATGACTCTCAATTAGAGGAACGCCAAACACCTGCCTCTAAGAGCCATACCAGGCAACCCTTAAACCAACATAGAAACAGAAAACATAGAATGCCCACCCAAACTCACGTCCTGACCAACTAACACATACAACAAACTAACAGAAATAGGTCAGGAACGTGACATAACCCACCCCCCCCTTAAGGTGCGAACTCCGGGCGCACCAGCACAAAGTCTAGGGGAGGGTCTGGGTGGGCATCTGACCACGGTGGTGGCTCAGGCTCACCCCACCATAGTCAATCCCAGCTTACATCTCCCCCTACAAATGACCACCCTCATATTACACCCACTTAATCTTTTGGGTAACATCGAGACAAGGGGCAGCACCGGGATAGAGGGATAGCTCAGGACAGAGGGATAGCTCAGGACAGAGGGATAGCTCAGGACAGAGGGATAGCTCAGGATAGAGGTAGCTCAGGATAGAGGGGCAACTCCGGACTGAAAGGCAGCTCTGGACAGAGAGACAGCTCTGGACTGAGGGGCAGTTCTGGATAAATAGCCTCTCTGGGCTGAGGGACAGCTCATGACTGGCTGACGGCTCTGGACGCTCATGGCTGGCTGACGGCTCTGGATGCTCATGGCTGGCTGACGGCTCTGGACGCTCATGGCTGGCTGACGGCTCTGGACGCTCATGGCTGGCTGACGGCTCTGGACGCTCATGGCTGGCTGACGGCTCTGGACGCTAATGGCTGGCTGACGGCTCTGGACGCTCATGGCTGGCTGACGGCTCTGGACGCTCATGGCTGGTTGGCGGCTCTGGCAGATCCTGTCTGGTTGGTGGCTCTGGCAGATCCTGTCTGGTTGGCGGCTCTGGCAGATCCTGTCTGGTTGGCGGCCCTGGCAGATCCTGTCTGGTTGGCGGCCCTGGCAGATCCTGTCTGGTTGGCGGCTCTGGCAGATCCTGTCTGGTTGGCGGCTCTGGCAGATCCTGTCTGGTTGGCGGCTCTGGCAGATCCTGACTGACGAATGGCTCTAGCGGCTCCTGACTGACTAACGGCTCTGACGGCTCGGGACAGACGGGCGGCTCTAATGGCTCGGGACAGACGGATGGCTCAGACGGCGCTGGGGAGACGGATGGCTCAGATGGCACTGGGGAGACGGATGGCTCAGATGGCGCTGCGGAGACGGATGGCTCAGATGGCGCTGCGGAGACGGATGGCTCATATGGCACTGCGGAGACGGATGGCTCAGATGGCGCTGCGGAGACGGATGGCTCAGACTTATCCTGTCTGGCGGAAGGCTTTGGCTGCTCCTGTCTGGCGGAAAGCTCTGTAGGCTCATGGCAGACGGGCGGCTTTGCAGGCTCAATACAGACGGGCAGTTCATGCGGCGCTTGGCAGACGGACAGTTCAGGCGCCGTTGGGCAGACGGCAGACTCTGGCCGGCTGAGACGCACTGTAGGCCTGGTGCGTGGTGCCGGAACTGGAGGCACCGGACTGGAGACACGCACTTCAAGCCTAGTGCGGGGATCAGGGACAGGGCACACTGGACTCTCAAAGCGTATTACATGCCTGGTGCGTGATACCGGCACTGGTGGCACCGGGCTGAGTGCACGCACATCAGGACGAGTACGGGGAGAAGGAACAGTGTGTACAGGGCTCTGGAGACGCACAGGTGGCTTAGTGCATGGTGCCGGAACTGGAGGCACCGGACTGGAGACATGCACCATAGAGAGAGTGCGTGGAGGAGGAACAGGGCTCTGGAAACGCACTGGAAGCCTGGTGCGTGGTGTAGGCACTGGTGGTACTGGGCTGGGGCGGGGAGGTAGCACCGGAAATACCGGACCGTGCAGGCGTATTGGCTCCCTTGAGCACTGAGCCTGCCCAACCTTACCTGGCTGAATGCTCCCCGTCGCCCGACCGGTGCGGGGAGGTGGAATAACCCGCACTGGGCTATTCCGGGGACACCATGCGTAAGGCTGGTGCCATGTAAGCCGGCCCAAGGAGACGTACTGGTGGCCAGATATGTAGAGCCGGCTTCATGGCGCTTGGCTCAATGCTCCATCTAGCCCTACCAGTGCGGGGAGGTGGAATAACCCGCACTGGGCTATGCACACGTACAGGAGACACCGTGCACTCTACTGCGTAACACGGTGTCTGCCCGTACTCCCGCTCTCCACGGTTAGCCTGGGAAGTGGGCGCAGGTCTCCTACCTGCCCTTGGCCCACTACCTCTTAGCCACCCCCCCCCCCCCCCCCCAAGAAATTTTTGGGTAGTACTCACGGGCTTTTCGGGCTTCCGTGCTAGACGCGTCCCCTCATAACGCCGGTTCCCTTCTCCGGTTGCCTCTGCTCTCCTCAGTGCCTCCAGCTGTTCCCATGGGAGGCAATCCCTTCCAGCCAGGATCTCCTCCCATGTGTAGCAACCTTTACCGTCTAAAACATCCTCCCAAGTCCATTCCTCCTTCTTGCGCTGTCCCTTCCTCCGATTACACCGCTGCTTGGTTCTGGTTATTAGGTGGGTGGTTCTGTAACGGCTGTCGTCTTCCTCTTCCTCGGACGAGGAGAGGAGAGAAGGATCGGTGGACCAATACGCAGCAAGGTATGATGACATAATGTAATTTATTGAAACACAAAGACGAATACGAAAACACTTGGAAAATTACAAAATAAGAAAACGACGTAGACGAAACCTGAACATGAACATAACTACACGTAGAACTCACGGACAGGAACAGACTACATCAAACAAAAGAACAGCCAAACAGTCCCGTATGGTACAGACACGGACGACACAGGAGACAATCACCCACAAACAAACAGTGAGAAACAACCTCCCTATGTATGTCTCTCAATCAGAGGAAAACGAAAACACCTGTCTCTGATTGAGAGCCATACAAGGTCAATTAATCCTTTAACCCAACATAGAAACACAACACATAGAAATGCCCACCCAGCTCACGCCCTGACCAATAAACACATACAAAACAAGAGAAAACAGGTCAGGAACGTGACACTTACACTCCATACGCCTTCCTCTTGGTGTCAAGAGGATGTGAGAGAAGAAATGTTGTGTTCATATTGGTCTGGGGTGGAATTAAAGCTATTTCTTTGACGTGACCGTCCACTTCCGGTACTCTGAAACGCGCGACAAGGAAGTGCCATTGCCTTCTGTTTTGCTGCCGTAATAGACGACAACTATCCCCGGCTCTGAATTTTTTTGATACATGTGAACACATCATCGTAATGTATGTTTTTTTAATATAGTTTAATCAGATTATTGAAATTTTTTCGGGAGTTTTGCCGTGTTCCGTCCTCTGACTGTGTTTACGTCGGAGAGATTTGTGCCACTCGGCTAGTGCCAATGCTAAGTGAAGAGGGAAATTTGCCATTCTGAATCCAAACAACGACTCATCTGGACAGAGGACACCTTGTTCAACATTCTGATGAAAGATCAGCAAACGTAAGACCCAATTTATGATGTTATTTCATATATCTGTCGTGCATGTTGACTGGTCGTAGGCGCCCAAGTGTTTCTGGCTATTGTGGCTATGCTAATATCACGCTACATTTTGTTTGCGCTGTAAAACATTTAATAAATCGGAAATATTGTCTAGAATCACAAGATGCCTGTCTTTCAATTGCTGTACACTATGTATTTTTCAGAAATGTTTTATGATGAGTAATTAGGTATTTGACGTTGGTGTCTGTAAATATTATGGCTGCTTTCGGTGCAATTTCTGATTGTAGCTGAAATGTAAACTATGAATTATACCTGAAATATGCAAATTTTTCGAAAAAAAACATATGCTATACAATAAATATGTTATCAGACTGTCATCTGATGAGGTTGCTTCTTGGTTAGTGGCTATTTTTATCTTTATTTGGCCGAATTTGTGATAGCTACTGATGTAGTCATAAACTGATGGAGTAAGAATATTGGTGTCTTTTGCTAACGTGATTAGCTAATAGATTTACATATTGTGTCTTCCCTGTAAAACATTTTAAAAATCGGACATGTTGGCTTGATTCACAAGATGTGCACCTTTCATCTGGTGTCTTGGACTTGTTAATGTGTGAAAGCTAAATATTTAAAAAAATATATATTTTGAATTTCGCGCCCTGCACTTGAGCTGGATGTTGTCATAAGTGTACCGGTGTCGGGCTGCACCCCTAACAGGTTAACAGTCATACAGTAACAGGGAATATGCTAGCAGTCATACAGTAACAGGGGATCTGTTAACAGTCATACAGTAACAGGGGATCTGTTAACAGTCATACAGTAACAGGGGATCTGTTAACAGTCATACAGTAACAGGGGATCTGTTAACAGTCATACAGTAACAGGGGATCTGTTAACCTGTCTAGGATCAGCGTGGCGCTAGCGGCACCCCCCCCCCCCCCCACTGAAAAACCAGTGCCGCGAAATTCAAAAAAAATATTTTTTTTAAATATTTAACTTTCACACATTAAAGTCCAATACAGCTAATGAAAGACACAGATCTTGTGAATCCAGTCAACATTTCCGATTTTTAAAATGTTTTACAGGGAAGACACAATATGTAAAGATGTACATCTATTACCTAAAAACACATTAGCATAATCCACCATCTTTTATTTGTCCACCAACACCAGTAGCCATCACCAATTCGGCTAAACTAAGATATTTATAGCCCCTAACCAACAAAAAAACTCATCAGATGACAGTCTGATAACATATTTATGGTATGGGATAGGTTTTGTTAGAAAAAAGTGCATATTTCAGGTAGATATCATAGTTTACAATTGCACCCACCGTCACAAATGGAATAGAAAAACTACTTAGAGCAACGTGTTTACCTACTTACTAATCATCAAACATTTCGTAAAAATACACAGCATACACGAATCGAAAGACACAGATCCTGTGAATACAGACAATATTTCAGATTTTCTAAGTGTCTTACAGCGAAAACACAATAAATCGTTATATTAGCTTAGCACATAGCAATTAGCAGCCCAGCATTGATTCTAGCCAAAGTGAGCGATAAAAGTCAACATCGCCAAAAGATATTAATTTTTTCACTAACCTTCTCAGAATTCTTCAGATGACACTCCTGTAACATCATATTACACATTCCATATAGAGTTTGATCGCAAATGTTTATATTTAGCCACCAAAATCATGGTTAGACAATGTGAAATGTAGACAAGCTGGTAAAGAAAATGTCCTTGCGCCACTTAGACAGTGATCTACTCTTATACATAAATACTCATAAACGTGACTAAAAAATATAGGGTGGACAGGGATTGATAGACAATTTAATTCTTAATACAATTGCGTTATTACATTTTTTAATTTATCCTTACTTTTCAATACAGTTTGCGCCTAGCGAAGCTACGTCATAAAACATGGCGTTCTAAGCCACTAAAATGTTTCGACAGAAACACGATTTATCATAATAAAAATGTCCTACCTTGAGCTGTTCTTCCATCAGTATCTTGGGCAAAGGATCCTTTCTTGGGAGAAATCGTCTTTTGGTGGAAAGCTGTCCTCTTGCCATGTGGAAATGTCAACTGCGTTCGGGATGAACTGAAAAGCGTGCCCAACTTTTCACATCGTTGCAAAAATAAATGTCCCAAAATCGCACTAAACGGATATAAATTGCTATAAAACGCTTTAAATTAACTACCTTATGATGTTTTTAACTCCTATAACGAGTGAAAAGATGACCGGAGAAATATAACAGGCTAAACTAACGCTTGGAACAGGAGCGGGTCGGTGACCAGCACGCGCGTTACGCACCAAGGAAAGAATGACTAGCTTCAGGGTTTTTTCATTTGTAGGGCCTGTGAACGCGCAATCGACCCCATTGGAATCGTCATCACGTAAAGGCATCCAGGGGAAGACGTAAGAAGTGTCCGTATAGTCATAGCAAAATCAGTGCCGTTTTAACTGACTTCAGAACAGTGGCCAACATTTCTGAAATCTGAATCCATGTCAGGGAAATTGCTGTAGAATGGGCTCTGTTCCACTTAGAGACAAAATTTCAACTCCTATAGAAACTATAGACTGTTTTCTATCCAATAATAATAATAATATGCATATTGTACGATCAAGGATTTTGTGGGAAGCCGTTTCAAAAATTAGCCAAATTAGCATAAATAGTCTAAACAGCGCCCCCATCCCCAACAGGTTAACAGTCATACAGTAACAGGGGATCTGTTAACAGTCATACAGTAACAGGGGATCTGTTAACAGTCATAGAGTAACAGGGGATCTGTTAACAGTCATACAGTAACAGGGGATCTGTTAACAGTCATACAGTAACAGGGGATCTGTTAACAGTCATACAGTAACAGGGGATCTGTTAACAGTCATACAGTAACAGGGGATCTGTTAACAGTCATAGAGTAAGAGGGGATCTGTTAACAGTCATACAGTAACAGGGGATCTGTTAACAGTCATACAGTAATAGGGAATATGTTAACAGGTGTGCCTTGTTAAAAGTTATTTGGTGGAATTTCTTTCCTTCATAATGTGTTTGAGACAATCAGTTGTGTTGGTTACGACATGATTCCATATGTCTTATTTCATAGTTTTGATGTCTTCACTATTATTCTACAATGTAGAAAATAGTAAAAATAAAGAAAAACCCTTGAATGAGTAGGTGTGTCCAAACTTTTGACTGGTACTGTACATGATGTAATGTCGTATGACCAGGACATAACCCTAACTCACACCCTGACCCCGACCCCATTTCAATTCATCTATTATCTAAACTCAATAAACGCCAGCCACTCCCTGGTACTCCCGCTCCACATTAAAAGGCTTCCAATAGATCAAAGAGCTGCGTTATTGTCATCACACGTTATTACAGCTCATAATGAGTTCAGAAGCCATGTTTCAATTATATCTACAAACTAAGATAAAATCATTACAGCAACAAGAAAGCTGATTCTACCCAAACAACTCCTCCCAAACAGAGCTATTGAGAGTGGATGTGGTTCCCTAATGGTACCCAATAACATCCGCCCACACTTTGTAGTGAAGGAAATAAAAGCCACTCAGATTCAACATTCAACCCCAAGCAAGGTTCCCTATACCACCATTTTGTCTCAATGCACTTAAGCACACAAGTGCCATGCAATCATTTTGTGTAATTATGCAATAAGTACATGGCTACATTAGTGCTGCTATCATAGCCAATGTCACACCAATATATGCGGGATAAATCAATGTAAAAAGAATGAGGAAGAAGTATTCATGTAGCACATTAGTATCTCTCCTTGTTGTTAACTGTGCATGAACCATCAACCTTCTGTTCCCAACAACACTTTGCCCTCATGAAGCAGCCATATCAATCACTCCACAAAATGGAGCAAGGGAAACAACTAGCAGAGAATGGGAAACAATTAGCACAGGAAGGGAAACAACTAGCACAGGAAGGGAAACAACTAGCACAGGAAGGGAAATAACTAGCACAGGAAGGGAAACAACTAGCAGAGAATGGGAAACAATTAGCACAGGAAGGGAAACAACTAGCACAGGAAGGGAAACAACTAGCACAGGAAGGGAAATAACTAGCACAGGAAGGGAAACAACTAGCACAGGAAGGGAAACAACTAGCACAGGAAGGGAAACAACTAGCACAGGAAGGCAAACAACTAGCACAGGAAGGGAAACAACTTGCACAGGAAGGCAAACAACTAGCACAGGAAGGCAAACAACTAGCACAGGAAGGGAAACAACTAGCACAGGAAGGCAAACAACTAGCACAGGAAGGCAAACAACTAGCACAGGAAGGCAAACAACTAGCACAGGAAGGCAAACAACTAGCACAGAAGGGAAACAACTAGCACAGGAAGGGAAAAAACTAGCACAGCAAGGGAAACAAATAGCACAGGAAGGCAAACAACTAACACAGCAAGGGAAACAATTAGCACAGGAAGGGAAACAACTAGCTACAGGACTGTTTTGCTAGCACAGACTGGAATATGTTCTGAGATTCCTCCAATGACATCAAAGAGTACACCACATCTGTCAATGGCTTCATCAATAAGTGCACCGATGATGTCATCCCCACAGTGACCGTACGTACATACCCCAACCAGAAGCCATAGATTACAGTCAGCATCCTCACTGAGCTAAAGGCTAGAGCTGCTGCTTTCAAGGATCTGGACTTTAACCCCGAAGCTTATAAGAAATCCCGCTATGCCCTCCGATGAACCATCAAACATGCCAAGCATCAATACAGGACTAAGATTGAGTCGTACTACACCGGCTCTGACACTCGTTGGATGTGGCAGGGCCTGCAAACCACTACAGACTACAAAGGGAAGCACCGCCGACAGCAGCCAAGTGACACAAGCCTACCGGACAAGCTAAACTACTTCTATGCTTGCTTTGAGGCAAATAACACTGAAACATGCATGAGAGCACTAGCTGTACCGAAAGACTGTGTGATCACCTCTCAGCAGCCGATGTGAGTAAGACTTTTAGACAGGTCAACATTCACAAAGCCGCAGGGTCAGACGGATTACCAGGACGTGTACTGCGAGCATGCGCTGACCAACTAGCAAGTGTCTTCACTGACATTTTCAACCTCTCCCTGTCCGAGTCTGTAACACCAACATGTTTTAAGCAGACCACAATAGTGCCTGTGCCCAAGAACGCTAAGATAACCTGCCTAAATGACTACCAACTCGTAGCACTCACTTCTGTAGCCATGAAGTGCCTTGAAAGGCTGGTCATGGCTTACATCAACACCATCATCCCAGAAACCCTATACCCACTCCAATTTGCATACCGCCATAACAGATCCACAGATGATGCAGTCTCTATTGCATTCCACACTGCCCTTTCCAAAATGGACAAAAGGAACACCTATGTGAGAATTCTATTCATTGACTTCAGTTCAGCGTCCAACAACATAATACCCTTCAAAGCTCATCACTAAGATAAGGACCCTGGGACTAAACACATCCCTCTGCAACTGGATCCTGAACTTCCTGACAGGCCGCCCCCCAGGTGGTGAGGGTAGGTAACAACACATCCGCCACGCTGATCTTCAACACAGAGACCCCTCAGGGGTGCGTGCTCAGCCCCCTCCTGTACTCCCTGTTCACTCATGACTGCACGGCCAGGCACGACTACAACACCATCATTAAATTTGCAGATGACACACAGTGGTAGGCTTGATCACCGACAACAACAAGACAGCCTATAGGGAGGAGGTCAGAGACCTGGCCGTGTGGTGCCAGGACAACAACCTCTCCCTCAACGTGATCAAGACAAAGGAGATGATTGTGCCTCTTGGACACATGAGCACCAACAAGGGCAGTTTGAAGGAGCATATTAAATTTGGTGTGAAATGAAATCTGAGTACATTTTTTGAGGGAAAATGTTTGTATGGATCCATTTTTCTAAAACTTTCCATCATAAAAATGGTTGCACTGATGGAAAGGGGATCTTAAAAAACAACTACTTGAAAAAGTCTTAAAAAGTATTAGAGATACGTACACAATAATGTTGTAAGTAATGACCCCTGCCAAATAATATTAAGACTTTTATTTAGTTTTGGATAAATTATCTGCCTTTCTATATGTTAAGAAATATTGTCTTGTGCCTTGTAATTCTGTTATCAAAACCCCACATATCTTTAAGATATTTTCAAATGTTTGACAATTGTAAAAGTTCACAGAAGTAACAAGTAAATGTAGACCTCTCAATTAGTTATAGTGTGTTTACTGACAACAATATTGTTTATTAATTAAGTGGTTAAAACACGTCACTCTTTTACCAAATCGGTAACAGTGACCAAAAAATCTGAAACAGAATGACTGTAATTAAATTGGGCACAATGGGAAGTAATAGCAGTCACAACCCACAGTTGCAGTAGATAACAGTAGTGTACAGCACAGTACAGTAGACCACAGTACAGTAGAGGAGAGTTCAGTAGAGTTCAGTACAGTACAGTAAAGTAAAGAAGAGTAGAGTAGAGTATAGTTCAGTACAGTAGAGTAGAGCACACATGAATATAGTACAGCATAATGTAATATACTCTACTCTTCTGGAATGTACTGTATACTACTCTACTGTACTTTACTAAACTATACTCTATTTGTATTTACTGAACTCTACTGTACTATACTGTGCTGTACTGAACTCTACTGTACTGTACTGTGCTGTACTGAACTCTACTATGCTGTACTGAACTCTACTGTACTGTACTGAACTCTACTGTACTGTACTGAACTCTACTGTACTGTACTGAACTCTACTGTACTGTACTGAACTCTACTGTACTGTACTGAACTCTACTGTACTGTACTGTGCTGTACTGAACTCTACTGTACTGTGCTGTACTGAACTCTACTGTGCTGTACTGAACTCTACTGTACTGTGCTGTACTGAACTCTATTGTACTGTACTGAAATGTACTGTACTCTACTGTACTCTACTGTACTGTACTGAACTCTACTGTACTGTACTGTGCTGTACTGAACTCTACTGTACTGTACTGTGCTGTACTGAACTCTACTGTGCTGTACTGAACTCTACTGTACTGTGCTGTACTGAACTCTATTGTACTGTACTGAAATGTACTGTACTCTACTGTACTCTACTGTGCTCTACTGTACTGTGCTGTACTCTACTGTACTGTACTGTATTATACTGTACTCTACTGTACTGTACTGTGCTGTACTGTATTATACTGTACTGTACTGTGCTGTATTATACTGTACTCTACTGTACTCTACTGTGCTGTACTGTATTATACTGTATTATACTGTACTGTACTGTGCTGTATTATACTGTACTCTACTGTACTCTACTGTGCTGTACTGTACTATACTGTACTCTACTGTACTGTACTGTGCTGTATTATACTGTACTCTACTGTACTCTACTGTACTGTACTGTACTGTACTGTACTGTGCTGTATTATACTGTACTCTACTGTACTCTACTGTACTCTACTGTACTGTACTGTACTGTACTGTATTATACTGTACTCTACTGTACTCTACTGTACTGTACTGTACTCTACTGTATTATACTGTACTCTACTGTACTGTACTGTGCTGTACTGTATTATACTGTACTCTACTGTGCTGTACTGTACTCTACTGTACTCTACTGTGCTGTACTGTATTATACTGTACTCTACTGTACTGTACTGTGCTGTATTATACTGTACTCTACTGTACTCTACTGTGTTATACTGTACTCTACTGTACTCTACTGTACTCTACTGTACTCTACTGTGTTATACTGTACTCTACTGTACTCTACTGTACTCTACTGTACTCTACTGTGTTATACTGTACTCTACTGTACTCTACTGTACTCTACTGTACTCTACTGTGTTATACTGTACTCTACTGTACTCTACTGTACTGTACTGTACTCTACTGTATTATACTGTACTCTACTGTACTGTACTGTGCTGTACTGTATTATACTGTACTCTACTGTGCTGTACTGTATTATACTGTACTCTACTGTACTGTACTGTACTGTACTGTATTATACTGTACTCTACTGTACTGTACTGCGCTGTATTATACTGTACTCTACTGTACTGTACTGCGCTGTATTATACTGTACTCTACTGTACTGTACTGTACTCTACTGTACTCTACTGTACTCTACTGTACTCTACTGTGTTATACTGTACTCTACTGTACTCTACTGTACTGTACTGTACTCTACTGTATTATACTGTACTCTACTGTACTGTACTGTGCTGTACTGTATTATACTGTACTCTACTGTACTGTATTATACTGTACTCTACTGTACTGTACTCTACTCTGTTATACTGTACTGTATTATACTGTACTCTACTGTACTGTACTCTACTGTACTCTACTGTACTGTACTGTACTGTACTGTATTATACTGTACTCTACTGTACTCTACTGTACTGTACTGTGCTGTACTGTATTATACTGTACTCTACTGTGCTGTACTGTATTATACTGTACTCTACTGTGCTGTACTGTGATGTCCAAACTTGTGAAACATAGACGTCTTTGATGGGTACAGGTTCGGTCCGGTCTGGACCAACCAAATGTGTTCTTGTTTGGGGGCGGAGCATATTATAATAATAGCCAGTGTGTGAATTATACCCAAAACATGCAAAGGAGTATATTGCATTTTTCTACCTTTGAGTACCTATTTAGGACACATCACAATGAAGAGAATGACAATGAGAATCTGTATAGTACAGATCAAGGACTGTTACCGGGTGTATATCCACTTCACCTACTGTTGTTCAATGACCTAAATAGATTTTTTTTAAACACAAACTGTCATGTCATAGCTGACACCCCATTCTTTCTGCAGACATCTTTGAATTTTAATTAGGAGTAGATATTTAAAAGAGTTTTTGGAAAATGTGATCACTTAAACTGAGGGAGATATTGTTACCAAAATTTGCATCTGCACTGCTCCGCAACTAAATGTGTTTTAGTAAAATGTTCCGTGGAAATTGTTAAATGTACACTTCTGCTTATAGGGGTATGGTTTGCCATCAATAGTTTTGGCTTGACATACATTTTAAAGAGAACAATTGAGTCTCAGCATCACTCTGTTATCGTGGAATTGACCTAAACTAAACTCTTATCAGGTGTATGAAGTATTTATGGAATGGAGAACTACTGTATCGGCATCGTTAAATAATGTCCATTTTGATATTATGTATTGAGTCATTGTATAGATTGGACAAATTATTATGACGTTATCAAATAACAGTCAACTCGTTTTGTTCTGAGATCAACATTATGCACTGGCAATCTGCGACTTCTTGCAATTGTTTAGGGCAGAGGCAAACAGTCACATTGTTAATGGTCAATGTCAAGAGTCTTTTGTAGGCCATTGATAACATGGTTATTATCATTGTGGCAATAAGTATTTATATAAAGCTTTTAGTGCCTTTTGCACCACGGGTGATAATTAATGAAAGCGTTACTTTGTGAATCAGGGCAGAAACAAATGTACACTTAGCAAAGTTCAATTTGTCTCATGCCATTGGAGGTTGTTGCAGAGCACCATTATCATAGATGATCTTGCCCTGGATATCCTCAAGGAGTTTATGATCCATCTAATGGAGAAATCCACATTTTGTTGTACATTTCTCTGCCTAATGGATGCCTACATATATATGTGATAATAATAATACATATCTCCCCCCTCCCAGCCCAGCCAACCTTTGGCACCTTGCATGTTTACCCAGCATGAGTCATGTAGTGGAGAGTGCCTGCAGCAGTGGCAAATGTGTTAGCTTATGATTTGGGCTCTACATGAGGCTGGAGCTCCTAGACTTTCCAACGGCTATGATACAGTGATATTTATGTAACACACACACTGTGACCTTTCCACTCTGCTCCCACAAACTGTGGGGTTAATTTCCTCTGTGTGAGACACTGTTATAGACTATGAAGATGGCCAGTCATAGCCCGGTGAGAAGACAGTGGTTTATGCATAGCCATGTATGTCAGAATATACCTCTGGGGAAGGACACAAGCCATGTAAATACAGCTTGTAAATACGGCATGTGTAGGTGCTGTGAAACTTCACTAATCTACATGTTGATGGGTCATAGAGACAGGTGCTGTGAACATTCACTAATCTACATGTTGATAGGTCATAGAGACTGGTGCTGTGAAACTTCACTAATCTACATGTTGATGGGTCATTGAGACAGGTGCTGTGAACATTCACTAATCTACATGTCGATAGGTCATAGAGACAGGTGCTGTGAACATTCACTAATCTACATGTTGATAGGTCTTAGAGACAGGTGCTGTGAGTATTCACTAATCTACATGTTGATAGGTCATAGAGACTGGTGCTGTGAACATTCACTAATCTACATGTTGATAGGTCTTAGAGACAGGTGCTGTGAACATTCACTAATCTACATGTTGATAGGTCATAGAGACTGGTGCTGTGAACATTCACTAATCTACATGTTGATAGGTCATAGAGACAGGTGCTGTGAATATTCACTAATCTACATGTTGATAGGTCATAGAGACAGGTGCTGTGAACATTCACTAATCTACATGTTGATAGGTCATAGAGACAGGCGCTGTGAACATTCACCAATCTACATGTTGATAGGTCATAGAGACAGGTGCTGTGAGTATTCACTAATCTACATGTTGATAGGTCATAGAGACAGGTGCTGTGAACATTCACTAATCTACATGTTGATATGTTTTAGAGACAGGTGCTGTGAACATTCACTAATCTACATGTTGATAGGTCATAGAGACATGTGCTGTGAATATTCACTAATCTACATGTTGATAAGTCATAGAGACAGGTGCTGTGAACATTCACTAATCTACATGTTGATAGGTCATAGAGACAGGTGCTGTGAATATTCACTAATCTACATGTTGATAGGTCATAGAGACAGGTGCTGTGAACATTCACTAATCTACATGTTGATAGGTCATAGAGACAGGTGCTTTGAACATTCACTAATCTACATGTTGATAGGTCATAGAGACAGGTGCTGTTTATATTCACTAATCTACATATTGATAGGTCATAGAGACTGGTGCTGTGAACATTCACTAATCTACATGTTGATAGGTAATAGAGACAGGTGCTGTGAATATTCACTAATCTACATGTTGATAGGTCATAGAGACAGGTGCTGTGAACATTCACTAATCTACATGTTGATATGTTTTAGAGACAGGTGCTGTCAACATTCACTAATCTACATGTTGATAGGTCATAGAGACATGTGCTGTGAATATTCACTAATCTACATGTTGATATGTCTTAGAGACAGGTGCTGTGAACATTCACTAATCTACATGTTGATAGGTCATAGAGACAGGTGCTGTGAAAATTCACTAATCTACATATTGATAGGTCATAGAGACTGGTGCTGTGAACATTCACTAATCTACATGTTGATAGGTCATAGAGACAGGTGCTGTGAGTATTCTCTAATCTACATGTTGATAGGTCATAGAGACAGGTGCTGTGAGTATTCACTAATCTACATGTTGATAGGTCATAGAGACTGGTGCTGTAAACATTCACTAATCTACATGTTGATAGGTCATAGAGACAGGTGTTGTGAACATTCAATAATCTACATGTTGATAGGTCATAGAGACTGGTGCTGTGAACATTCACTAATCTACATGTTGATAGGTCATAGAAACAGGTGCTGTGAACATTCACTAATCTACATGTTGATAGGTCATAGAGACAGGTGCTGTGAACATTCACTAATCTACATGTTGATAGGTCATAGAGACAGGTGCTGTGAACATTCACTAATCTACATGTTGATATGTCATAGACACAGGTGCTGTGAACATTCACTAATCTACATGTTGATAGGTCATAGAGACAGGTGCTGTGAACATTCACTAATCTACATGTTGATAGGTCATAGAGACAGGTGCTGTGAACATTCACTAATCTACATGTTGATATGTCATAGAGACAGGTGCTGTGAACATTCACTAAATCTACATGTTGATAGGTCATAGAGACAGGTGCTGTGAACATTCACTAATCTACATGTTGATAGGTCATAGAGACAGGTGCTGTGAACATTCACTAATATACATGTTGATATGTCTTAGAGACAGGTGCTGTGAACATTCACTAATCTACATGTTGATAGGTCATAGAGACTGGTGCTGTGAACATTCACTAATCTACATGTTGATAGGTCATAGAGACAGGTCCTGTGAACATTCACTAATCTACATGTTGATATGTCTTAGAGACAGGTGCTGTGAACATTCACTAATCTACATGTTGATAGGTCATAGAGACAGGTGCTGTGAATATTCACTAATCTACATGTTGATATGTCTTAGAGACAGGTGCTGTGAACATTCACTAATCTACATGTTGATAGGTCATAGAGACAGGTGCTGTGAATATTCACTAATCTACATGTTGATAGGTCATAGAGACAGGTGCTGTGAACATTCACTAATCTACATGTTGATAGGTCATAGAGACAGGCGCTGTGAACATTCACCAATCTACATGTTGATAGGTCATAGAGACAGGTGCTGTGAATATTCACTAATCTACATGTTGATAGGTCATAGAGACTGGTGCTGTGAACATTCACTAATCTACATGTTGATAGGTCATAGAGACTGGTGCTGTGAACATTCACTAATCTACATGTTGATAGGTCATAGAGACTGGTGCTGTGAACATTCACCAATCTACATGTTGATATATCATAGAGACGGGTGCTGTGAACATTCACTAATCTACATGTTGATATGTCTTAGAGACTGGTGCTGTGAACATTCACTAATCTACATGTTGATATGTCTTAGAGACAGGTGCTGTGAACATTCACTAATCTACATGTTGATAGGTCATAGAGACAGGTGCTGTGAGTATTCACTAATCTACATGTTGATAGGTCATAGAGATAGGTGCTGTGAGTATTCACTAATCTACATGTTGATAGGTCATAGAGACTGGTGCTGTGAACATTCACTAATCTACATGTTGATAGGTCATAGAGACAGGTGCTGTGAACATTCAATAATCTACATGTTGATAGGTCATAGAGACTGGTGCTGTGAACATTCACTAATCTACATGTTGATAGGTCATAGAAACAGGTGCTGTGAACATTCACTAATCTACATGTTGATAGGTCATAGAGACAGGTGCTGTGAACATTCACTAATCTACATGTTGATAGGTCATAGAGACAGGTGCTGTGAACATTCACTAATCTACATGTTGATATGTCATAGACACAGGTGCTGTGAACATTCACTAATCTACATGTTGATAGGTCATAGAGACAGGTGCTGTGAACATTCACTAATCTACATGTTGATAGGTCATAGAGACAGGTGCTGTGAACATTCACTAATATACATGTTGATATGTCATAGAGACAGGTGCTGTGAACATTCACTAAATCTACATGTTGATAGGTCATAGAGACAGGTGCTGTGAACATTCACTAATCTACATGTTGATAGGTCATAGAAACAGGTGCTGTGAACATTCACTAATATACATGTTGATATGTCTTAGAGACAGGTGCTGTGAACATTCACTAATCTACATGTTGATATGTCATAGAGACAGGTGCTGTGAACATTCACTAATCTACATGTTGATAGGTCATAGAGACAGGTGCTGTGAACATTCACTAATCTACATGTTGATATGTCTTAGAGACAGGTGCTGTGAACATTCACTAATCTACATGTTGATAGGTCATAGAGACAGGTGCTGTGAACATTCACTAATCTACATGTTGATAGGTCATAGAGACAGGTGCTGTGAACATTCACTAATCTACATGTTGATAGGTCATAGAGACAGGTGCTGTGAATATTCACTAATCTACATGTTGATATGTCTTAGAGACAGGTGCTGTGAACATTCACTAATCTACATGTTGATAGGTCATAGAGACAGGTGCTGTGAATATTCACTAATCTACATGTTGATAGGTCATAGAGACAGGTGCTGTGAACATTCACTAATCTACATGTTGATAGGTCATAGAGACAGGCGCTGTGAACATTCACCAATCTACATGTTGATAGGTCATAGAGACAGGTGCTGTGAATATTCACTAATCTACATGTTGATAGGTCATAGAGACTGGTGCTGTGAACATTCACTAATCTACATGTTGATATGTCATAGAGACAGGTGCTGTGAACATTCACTAATCTACATGTTGATATGTCTTAGAGACAGGTGCTGTGAACATTCACTAATCTACATGTTTATAGGTCATAGAGACAGGCGCTGTGAACATTCACCAATCTACATGTTGATAGGTCATAGAGACTGGTGCTGTGAACATTCACTAATCTACATGTTGATAGGTCATAGAGACTGGTGCTGTGAACATTCACCAATCTACATGTTGATATGTCATAGAGACAGGTGCTGTGAACATTCACTAATCTACATGTTGATATGTCTTAGAGACAGGTGCTGTGAACATTCACTAATCTACATGTTTATAGGTCATAGAGACAGGTGCTGTGAGTATTCACTAATCTACATGTTGATAGGTTTTAGAGACAGGTGCTGTGAACATTCACTAATCTACATGTTGATAGGTCATAGAGACAGGTGCTGTGAATATTCACTAATCTACATGTTGATATGTCATAGAGACAGGTGCTGTGAACAGTCACTAATCTACATGTTGATAGGTTTTAGCGATGGTAAAACGAATTATGAAAATGATCCACTGGTATATTGGTGTGTCATATGAAGAGCGTACTAGCTAGACAAGTGCTGTTTGTGAGAATTGGAGAGGCATCCTCGTTGCTTCCTTGGTTAACAGACACTGTCAAACTTTAAACTCCGGCATTTAAATGTGGCCCATCTCAAGGGATACATTATTTTTCAAAACTTCTAGGATTTAAATCCAGTCCCAACTACTCCATAATTTTGTAGACAGCAGAACATGCAGGTCTAAGAACATTTGGTGACTTTTCTGATACATCCTGTGCTTAGAGGTACAGGTTATAGGCCATCACTTGTAATACTCTGAAAGACACATTTCCCGGGAACGGAATTGAGATGGAGGTGGAGAAAGTGACCAGAGGGTGCACAGCGTACTGTATGAGTGGAGATGAGTGAAAATGGCACGGTGCACCGGAAAAAGCTGTAATTACTCACAGCGAAAGGTCAAGTCATTTGGGCGGGTTTGTAATTAGATTTGTTTCTGCTAGCAGAACAAACAGAGCGGTCTTTTGTGAAATTGCGTTAGAAAGGTTACAGAGATCATTATGGGTGGAAGTGCCTGGCTTGCGGATTAACTGTTCTCTTAATGCCCAATGGTTTTATCTATCACCGCCCCGATGCCACAGACGCTCAAACAACAAACATTCAGAGTTTGCAACATATTTGTTGTTGAAATGAGTAAAAACAACTTAACATGGAACAAAAATGAATCAGCACAGGTATCTGCTGCCATGTGCTTAATTTAATTAGAACAACGTGTCTTGACTTGGGGACATATACCAGGTAGTTTAAGACTAGTGTCCTTGGTCATCTAGCTTTATGTTCAAAAGCTTTAACCTTTTACTGCAGTTGGCTAAATCAGGGTCACACAGAGTGTTTATTGGTAGTCTTAAACAAATCTACTTTGAAACACACACATGGTTACGGGTTTAAAAAAAAGATTTCAGAAATATAATTGAAATGTATTCAATTTTGAGTTTGTGTCCCAATATTACACTTTATATACATCACAGAAGACTAAAATATAACAAAACTGTTTGACATAGAAACACAAGATTTTCGGCATGTTTTTGTCATAACGTTTCTTAATTATGAAATAGTGAAAAATATGAATAACATTCCACCCATGAGGCCACTAGGTGATTTGACTGCAGAAAAGGGCTACATAAATCATATTAAACATGTTTGAATGTGGCAATGACATCACAAACGCTAGGTGACGCAACATTTTCTTTCTAGCTGCCATTACAGGGGCAATCTGGGATTGATAAATCCAACGTAAGACTTTTTGAGGGTGGTGGGCATAAACACTGGTGAGGAGTTCACAGTCTGCAAGTGGCAACGGCACATGTTGTGGTGTGTTGCTGTTCTTGGTGAGTTTATCTTGAATTGTCTAATCAAAGCATGTGCCTAATCCTAACCATAGTTACTTGACCTACTTTAGCTCTAAAACAACAACAACCCCATACCTAACTCTAAGTCACTAATTTACCCATAACAACTCTAAGTAGCCACTTATTAACCAGTAGCTCAGAGGTTCACTCATTAAATCGTACATTTGAATATATGTGTTTTGTCAGCCTTCTGTGGCAGTGATTTTCAACCAATGTGATCTTTTGTGTGATCATGTTGTCAAAAGGGTTTTGGTTTAAAATGTGATCCGTTTAAAAGAAGTGTGTTGCTCCAACTGAACAATAGAATTGGTATGTACTAGGTGTAGCCCAACTGTGAAAACACATGGACAGACAAAAACATGCCAAAACAATGTTGCCATAGCCTCAAGCCTGGATCAGACAGATTGTGGCAAATAACACGTACACTTGCAAAACCAAGCAGGAAATGAATATGAGACATTTAAATTGTGGAATAGGTATTGAGAAAGACTATCACCTACCAACAAAGCAGCAAATATCGACGTAGAATGATAATGATGTTTGGAACTTTGAAAACAATGCAGAGTATATGTTTATCAAGGAAGTACATCACATTTCACGGTCTGTGTGCTTGGTTTGGGGTTGGGGGGAATTGAATCCCTGCCTCATGATGGATATGAATATTGGGGCTGTGGTGTGCTTCCCAGAGAAACAGGAGTGCATTTTTTTTGCCTTTTCTTTTTCCAAGAGTGCAGAGACATATCAGTCATTTAAATGAATGATCTTTCCTTGAGCACACAGGACCCAGGACCCAGCAGGAAGGCTAATGTGCTTGATTGAAGATGAACCGAGTAGGAAGCTTGCTACAGTGCAGAATCATAATACAATTAGCGAGAGAAGATTGCCACATTACTCTTACAGGCGTCATAAAAGACAAAAGAGATGAGCCTTTTTTTATTTTTCTTCTGCTCTCTCTCTCTCTCTCTCTCCTCCTTGGTTGGCATGGCTCTACATAAGAGGATTTTATCATTTTTTACTTTACAATGGTATACATTGCATTGTAGGAAGTTTTGTAATATGCATTTGAGGAAAACAATATACTGTGACCTTTATACTTTATTTGAGATATTGCTAAAACTGTGTAGAAATGGTTTCAACTGCTGAAGCGTTGTCATCTGAATCAAAATGTCTGCCGTGGCAAGGCACTGCCATGTCTGGATGTTATAATCCCTCTCAGGGATTTGGCTGAGCAATATTGCAGAGGATCTTTTTCTATTTTATGTATTATTTTTTTCTTCTTGGGGCTTTCTTCTCTTATTAATGAGAATGTATTTCTGTGACACACCAACGTACCGACTGGAGTCTTTGAGGAGTTCACTGCTGAGCCTTCTCAGACACGATAAGAAAGACAGACAGTGTGATAATCATTATTCAACCTGCTGGCACAAGCAATAAAACCCTTTCTTTCTGTCTTTCTCTTTTTTTCTCTCTCTCTCTCTACAATGAGATTTGAGTCCTTATCGGTCCACCAGTTTCAGCTTTGAGCAGAAGTGGGGGATTCTTATTAAATTGGCTGGCACCGCATGCACGGATATCAGAAAAGGAATCAGAATGATCTCTGTCACTGAGTGACACGCCTTGAATTGCATTCAAAAAATGTAAAAAACCTCTCTAGCTGCTCTACACTGTTAATTCTTCTGCTGCTATCCATGAGTACTTTGTAAAGTTAGAGAACAGTTGTACTGAGACTGCCGATTCTGCCTATAGGTTTTTCCAAAGAGATATGATTACACCTTTACCATGATAATTATGTGATTGGACCAAATGTTTTGAATTCTATTCTGACAGCTTTTTCTTTCTTTCTTTCTTTCTTTCTTTCTTTCTTTCTTTCTTTTTTTCTTTTCTGCATATTCATGTTTCGGGGGGGTCTATCTGTGTCTATCCAATGGAACTGTAAAGCGATGGGGTCAGCAGCATAGGGACATTCTTCAGTTGGCAATAGGCAGGAAGTCCAGCAGAGTAGAGCTCTCAGATTAAATAAAACATTGTGTTGAGTCAAGGGTGGATTGGACTCCGGCAGCGCCTGAAAAATAACAGCTTGACAGGAAAACTAAGAAATCCTTGACTTATCGTTCATCCGCTGTGCGATAGTACACGTCATTCTATCTACCAATTTCTGCAGATGGAAAACGCTTATTTCATCAAAAATTTAGATGGCGGTAGTTTTATCTTACACTGCAATTCGCCAGCCAGTTAAGTTCTGTTAACATTTTTTTTGCCTGCTATTTTAGAGGGGTAGGAGAGAGAGGCTGAATGCCTGGTATTTTAGAGGGTTAGGAGAGAGAGGCTGAATGACTGGTATTTTAGAGGGTTAGGAGAGAGAGGCTGAATGCCTGGTATTTTAGAGGGTTAGGAGAGAGAGGCTGAATGACTGGTATTTTAGAGGGTTAGGAGAGGGAGGCTGAATGCCTGGTATTTTAGAGGGTTAGGAGAGGGAGGCTGAATGACCGCTGCATATTCAGACATTGTCTAGTTAGAAGAAATTGCCTGAAAGAAATCCATTATTTTCACATTTATCTTCTGATATTGTGATGTTTTTATAAAAAACGAATAGAAAGATTGTAAGAGAGATTGAAAGTAATACATTTTCTCTTTAGCTGATATTTCAATTGTGTGAAATTCCCTTTAAATGGTAGAAACAGAATGTGGTGTGGCAGTATCGTCTGGGAGTCTGCCAGGCTTTACACAAGCTTAAAGGTCGACATGAAGTGCAGGTTCTTTTAAAGAAAACATGAAAGCTATTGAATAAAGGAATGTCTTCATTCCACAAGTGTGACTGACCCTCATAACCATGGCAACCCTACAGTATGATCATCACACACAAACACACATCCATATGCATGCACACACTAGCACACACACACACACACACACACACACACACACACACACACACACACACACACACACACACACACACACACACACACACACACACACACACACACACACACACACACACACACACACACACACACACACACACACACACACACACACACACACACACACACACACACACACACACACACACACACACACACACACACACACACACACACACACACACACACACACACACACACACACACACACACACACACACACACACACACACACACACACACACACACACACACACACACACACACACACCAGGGCTATGCACAGACCTTATATGGGCAAGTGCTTAAGATGAAAAAAAAGGCACCTTGCTTGAAAAAAAAAAATCTTTCAGAATTCACATGTAGAAATTCAGAACATACTAAATGCCTCTGTAGCGAACTTTTTAACATTTTTGAGCATAGGTCTATTTATTTCTGCAACAACCCATCCAACCATCATCACAAAATGTAAGCAAGCTAGTTACAGTTACAGAGTGTAGTCTAGCAGCTGATACTTGATTTTGATGATTGATTTAAATCTGCTGCTTCAGTTGTTTACCTGATTGACCTCTCTGTCTTTCTGCCCCTCTCTGATACATGTACCAGCCAAACGGACCCGATATTGATGATGTAGGCTAAATCAAGTTATCAAGGGTTAATCAAATGTTATGCTGCTGTGGCATTACTGTTGATATTTAAACTAGGTAGCTACTGTAGCTACACACACCTGACTGGTGACCGCATCTCAAGCCATGCTAGTTTAAACCAGGCACAGGAATCTCTGTTCAAGGCAGATGGGGAAAAATACAAAAGCTGGTACACATGAGCGCCATACAGGGCAGATCAACAGGCGCAACCAATGGACAGGGTGGGGGGTGGCGAACTTGATGATGACATACAGGCAGTGGGTTCTGAACAGCAACAACTAAAGAATGTATACAAAAAATTATTTTGGTGGAAATTATACCACCTCGACCCAGAAGGGCACTTTGGAGACTGGAAGGACACTAAGTACAGCACTATCTGTGACACACACACACACACACACACACACACACACACACACACACACACACACACACATACACAGTCCTGTACAACTAACCTTGTAGGGACAAAGAATTCAATCACATTCAAAATCCTATTTTCCCTAACCCCTAACCAGTACCCTAACCTTTAACCCGAAAACCTAACCCTAACCTTTGCTCCAAACCCTGAAACTAACCCTAGATCATTGACTGTTTCTGGTCCCCACAAGTATAGTTAAACACACACACACACACGCACACGCACACGCACACGCACACGCACACGCACACGCACACGCACACACACACACACACAGTCCTGTACAACTAACCTTGTAGGGACAAAGAATTCAGTCACATTCAAAATCCTATTTTCCCTAACCCCTAACCAGTACCCTAACCTTTAACCCGAAAACCTAACCCTAACCTTTGCTCCAAACCCTGAAACTAGCCCTAGATCATTGACTGTTTCTGTTCCCCACAAGTATAGTTAAACACACACACACACACACACACACACACACACACACACACACACACACACACACACACACACACACACACACACACACACACACACACACACACACACACACACACACACACACACACACACACACACACACACACACACACACACACACACACACACACACACACACACACACACACACACACACACACACACACACACACACACACATACAAAAAAAACGGTTGTTGCCTTCTATTCACCAACAAATACAAAGAATATACAATACACAAGGCCCACAGAATACAAAGGGTGGCCGGTAGCCTAGTGGTTAGAGCGTTGGGCCAGTAACTGAAAGGTTGCTAGATCAGATCCCTGAGCTGAAGGTAATAATCTTTCGTTCTTCCCCTGAATAAGGCAGGTAATCCACTGTTCCTACTCAGCCATTGTAAACAAGAATTTGTTCTTAACTGCCTTGCCTAGTTAATGTTAAAAAAGAGCAATGCATGACATGGCCTACACTACATCATTGGGGCTGAGCTCCCTGCCATCCAGGATCTCTATACCAGGTGGTGTCAGAGGAAGGCCCTAAAAATTGTCAAAGACACCAGCCACCCAAGTCACAGACTTTTCTCTCTGCTACCGCACAGCAAGCAGTAACCGAAGTGCCAAGTCTAGGACCAAAAGATTCCTGAACAGCTTCTACCCCCAAGCCATAAGACTCCTGAACATCTGATCAAATGGCCACCTGGACTATTTACATTTACCCCCTTTTTAGTTGCACACTCACTGGACTCTACCCACACACTCACATTGTCACACCCTGGCCTTAGTATTCTTTGTTTCTGTAATATTTTGGTTAGGTCAGGGTGTGACAGGGGGGATGTTTTGTATGTATTTGTCTCGTCTTGGGTGGTTGTATTGTATAGGGGGTTTTGTTGAGTGTATGGGGTTGGGTTTAGTATAGTTGTCTAGGCAAGTCTATGGTTGCCTGAATGGTTCTCAATCAGAGACAGCTGTCATTCATTGTCTCTGATTGGGAGCCATATTTAAGGCAGCCATAGACAGTAGGCTTTCGTGGGTAATTGTCTATGTTTAAACGTTAGTAGCTTTTGTGTGCACTTTCGTTTTGTAGCTTCACGGTCGTTTGTTGTTTTGTATAGTTTGTAAAAGTGTTTCGTTTCGTGTTCATCTTCGTTATAAATAAAAGGGAAGATGTATTCATATCACGCTGCAACTTGGTCTACTCTTTCACCAGAAGACGATCGGGATACACTGTCACGATCGTGTACTGGAGAGAATGAGGACCAAGGCGCAGCTGGATAAGAATACATCTTCTCTTTTAATGAAACGAACGAAGATGAACATGGAACGAAAAAACACTATTACAAACAAACAAAATAACAAAACGACCGTGAAGCTACAAACGTTGTGCATAGACAGACAGGCTACAAACGTTCTGACATAGACAATTACCCACAACCAATGAGAGTCTATGGCTACCCTAAATAAGGCTCCCAATCAGAGACAACCGAAATCAGCTGTCTCTAATTGGGAACTCATTCAGGTAACCATAGACTCTCCTAGAATACTAACCACCATAGACAATGCTAAACATCTACACTCAACACAAAACCATACACTACACCCATTAACCCCTTTACCAAATAAACACCCAAAACAACAAAACATAAACATTCCCCATGTCACACCCTGACCTAACTAAAATAATAAAGAAAACAAAGAATAATAAGGCCAGGGCGTGACATAACCCCCCCCTTGAGGCGCGAACTCCGGGCGCACCATACACAGTCTAGGGGAGGGTCTGGGTGGGCTCCCCTCCACGGTGGCGGCTCCGGCTCTGGTCGTAGTCCCCTCGTCACCACAGTACCTAACCACCTCCTAGGCTTTCTCCAAACGACCCCCCTCCACATTAACCCCATTGCATTCAGGGGCAGTTCCGGACTAAGGGGCAGTACCAGGGTAAGAGGCAGTACCAGGGTCAGGGGCAGTACTAGGGTCAGGGACAGTACCAGGGTCAGGGGCAGTACCAGGGTCAGGGGCAGCACCAGGGTAAGGGGCAGCACCAGGGTAAGGGGCAGCTCCGGACTGAGTAATGGCAGCTCCGGACTGAGGGACTGCAGCTCCGGACTGAGGGACTGCAGCTCCGGACTGAGGGACTGCAGCTCCGGACTGAGGGACGGCCCATGGCTGGCTGACAGATCTGGCTGCTCATGGATGGCTAACGGATCTGGCTGCTCATGGCTGGCTAACTGATCTGGCTGCTCATGGCTGGCTGACGGATCTGGCTGCTCATGGCTGGCTGACGGATCTGGCTGCTCATGGCTGGCTGACGGATCTGGCTGCTCATGGCTGGCTGACGGATCTGGCTGCTCATGGCTGGCTGACGGATCTGGCTGCTCATGGCTAGCTGACGGATCTGGCTGCTCATGGCTAGCTGACGGATCTGGCTGCTCATGGCTAGCTGACGGATCTGGCTGCTCATGGCTAGCTGACGGATCTGGCTGCTCATGGCTAGCTGACGGATCTGGCTGCTCATGGCTAACTGACGGATCTGGCTGCTCATGGCTAGCTGACGGATCTGGCTGCTCATGGCTAGCTGACGGATCTGGCTGCTCATGGCTAGCTGACGGATCTGGCTGCTCATGGCTGGCTGACTGATCTGGCTGCTCCTGTCTGGTTGGCGGCTCTGGCAGATCCTGTCTGGTTGGCGGCTCTGGCAGATCCTGTCTGGTTGGCGGCTCTGGCAGATCCTGTCTGACGGACGGCTCTAGCGGCTCCTGTCTGGCTGGCGGCTCTAGCGGCTCCTGTCTGGCTGGCGGCTCAGTGGGCTCATGGCAGACGGGCGGCTTTGCAGGCTCATGGCAGACGGGCGGCTTTGCAGGCTCATTGCAGACGGATGGCTCAGATGGCGCTGGGGAGACGGATGGCTCAGATGGCGCTGGGGAGACGGATGGCTCAGATGGCGCTGGGGAGACAGGCAGTTCAGTCATTGCAGTGCAGACGGCAGACTCCTGCCGGCTGAGGCGCACTGTAGGCCTGGTGCGTGGTGCCGGGACTGGTGGCACCGGGCTGGGGACACGCATCTCAGGGCTAGTGCGGGGAGCAGCAACAGGACGCACAGGACTCTGGGGACACACAGGAGGCTTGGTGCGTGGTTTAGACACTGGTGGTAAAGGGCTGGAGACACGCACCATATAGCTAGTGCGTGGAGGAGGCACTGGTGGTACTGGGTTGGGGCGGGGAGGTGGCGCCGGAAATACCGGACCGTGCAGGCGTACTGGCTCCCTTGAACGCCGAGCCTGCCCAACCTTACCTGGTTCTATGCTCCCCGTCGCCTGACCAGTACGGGGAGGTGGAATAACCCGCACCGGCCTATGTAGGCGAACCGGGGACACCATGCGTAAGGCTGGTGCCATGTACGCCGGCCCGAGGAGACGCACTGGTGACCAGATGCGTTGGGCCGGCTTCATGACATATGGCTCAACGCTCAGTCTAGCCCGGCCGATACGTGGAGCTGCAATGTACCGAACCGGGCTATGCACGCGTACAGGAGACACCGTGCGCTCTACTGCGTAACACGGTGTCTGCCCGTACTCTCGCTCTCCACGGTAAGTACAGGGAGTAGGCGCAGGTTTCCTACCTGACTTCGCCACACTCCCTTTAAGGCCCCCCCCAAGAAATTTTTGGGTTGTACTCACGGGCTTCCAGCCTTGTCTCCGTGCTGCCTCCTCATATCGCCTCCTCTCGGCTTTCGCTGCCTCCAGCTCTTCACGAGGGAGGCGATATTCTCCAGGTTGAGCCCAAGGTCCATCTTCTTCCAATTCGTCCTCCCAACTCCAGAGATCCTGTGTAGGTAGGTCCTGTTGCCGCCTTCCATGCCGCTTGGTCCTATGGTGGGTAATTCTGTCACGATCGTGTACTGGAGAGAATGAGGACCAAGGCGCAGCTGGATAAGAATACATCTTCTCTTTTAATGAAACGAACGAAGATGAACATGGAACGAAAAAACACTATTACAAACAAACAAAATAACAAAACGACCGTGAAGCTACAAACGTTGTGCATAGACAGACAGGCTACAAACGTTCTGACATAGACAATTACCCACAACCAATGAGAGTCTATGGCTACCCTAAATAAGGCTCCCAATCAGAGACAACCGAAATCAGCTGTCTCTAATTGGGAACTCATTCAGGTAACCATAGACTCTCCTAGAATACTAACCACCATAGACAATGCTAAACATCTACACTCAACACAAAACCATACACTACACCCATTAACCCCTTTACCAAATAAACACCCAAAACAACAAAACATAAACATTCCCCATGTCACACCCTGACCTAACTAAAATAATAAAGAAAACAAAGAATAATAAGGCCAGGGCGTGACATACACATACTACACTGACACACACATGCATATTGATGCCACACATACAGTTGAAGTTGGAAGTTTACATATACTTAGGTTGGAGTCAATAAAACTCATTTTTCAACCACTCCACAAATTTCTTGTCAACAAACTATAGTCTTTGCAAGTCGGTTAGGACATCTACTTTGTGCATGACACAAGTCATTTTCCAACTATTGTTTACAGATGGATTACTTCACTTATATTTCACTGTATCACAATTTCAGTTTGTCAGAAGTTTACATACACTATGTTGACTATGCCTTTAAACAACTTGGAAAATTCCAGAAAATGATGTCATGGCTTTAGAAGCTTCTGATTGAAGGCTTATTGACATAATTTGAGTCAACTGGAGATGTACCTGGGGATGTATTTCAAGGCCTACCTTGAAACTCAGTGCCACTTTGCTTGACATCATGGAAAATCTAAATAAATCAGCCAAGACCTCAGAAAAAAATTGTAGACCTCCACAAGTCTGGTTCATCCTTGGGAGCAATTTCCAAATGCCTGAAGGTACGACGTTCATCTGTACAAACAATAGCATGCAAGTATAAACACCATGGGACCATGCAGCCGTCATACCACTCTCTCTTAGAGATGAACATACTTTGGAGCGAAAAGTGCAAATCAATCCCAGAACAACAGCAAAGGACTTTGTGAAGATGCTGGAGGAAACAGGTACAAAAGTATATATATCCACAGTAAAAAGAGTCCTATGTCGACATAGCCTGAAAGGCTGCTCAGCAAGGAAGAAGCCACTGCTCCAAAACTGTCATAAACAAGCCAGACTACGGTTTGCAACTGCACATGGGGACAAAGATTATACTTTTTGGAGAAATGTCCTCTGGTCTGATGAATCAAAAATAGAACTGTTTGGCCATAATGACCATCGTTATGTTTGGAGGAAAAAGGGGGACGCTTGCAAGCCGAAGAACACCATCCCAACCGTGAAGCACGGAGGGTGGCAGCATCATGTTGTGGGGGTGCTTTGCTGCAAAAGGGACTGGTGCACTTTACAAAATAAATGGCATCATGAGGAGGGAAATTATGTGGATATATTGAAGCAACATATCAAGCTTGGTCGCAATGGGTCTTCCAAATGGACAATGACCCCAAGCATACTTCCAAAGTTGTGGCAAAAAAGCTGAAGGACAACAAAGTCAAGGTATTGGAGTGGACATCATAAAGGGGCGGCAGGTAACCTAGTGGTTAGAGCGTTGGACTAGTAACTGAAAGGACGCAAAATCATATCCCCGAGCTGACAAGGTAAAAAATCTGTTGTTCTGCCCCTGAACAAGGCATTTACCCACTGTTCCTAGGCTGTCATTGAAAATAAGAATTTGTTCTTAACTGATTTGCCTAGTTAAATAAAGGTAAAAAAGCCCTGATCTCAATCACATAGAAAATTTGTGGGTGGAACTGAAAAATTGTGTGTGAGCAAGGAGGCCTACAAACCTGATGAAAGAAATAGAAGCTGAAATAAATAATTCTCTCTACTATTATTCTGACATTTCACAATCTTAAAATAAAGTGGTGATCCTAACTGACCAAAGACAGGGAATTTTTACTAGGATTAAATCAGGAATTGTGAAAAACTGAGTTTAAATGTGTTTGGCTAATGTGTATGTAAACTTCCAACTTCAAGGGGAGTGAGTTTTGTGTGTGTGTGTGTGTGTGTGTGTGTGTGTGTGTGTGTGTGTGTGTGTGTGTGTGTGTGTGTGTGTGTGTGTGTGTGTGTGTGTGTGTGTGTGTGTGTGGGTGTGTGGGTGTGTGTGTGTGTGTGTGTGTGTGTGTGTGTGTGTGTGTGTGTGTGTGTGTGCTCAAACACACATGCATGTGGGGGTCTGGGAGAGGAGGTGTGTCCATCTGATGTATAATTTTACACACTAATTGTAGTCTCACCCATTCATTTCTAATGACCGGTCATTTTTGACCGGGAACACAACAGGTGTACAAAAGTTAAATAAACACTCAAAATCTAATGAAAATCATCAAAATGTATTTTGTGTGTTCAGATGCCCTGTGTGCACAAAGTCATGGAACCTTATGACAATCAGATTTAATGAACTACATTTTCAGAGAAAAAACTTGGAATCAGTCCAATTGGACCAGAACCCAGCAGGAAGGCAGCTTCTACCCCAAAGCCATAAGACTCCTGAACAGCCAATCAAATGGCTACCCAGACTATTTGCATTGTCGTCCTGCTACTCTCTGGTTATAATCTATGCATAATCACTTTAACTCTACATGTACGTATGACCTCAATTACCTTGACTAACCTGTGCCCGTGCATGTTGACTCTGTACTGGTATCCCCAATACCGCAATAGCCTCGCTATTGTTATTTTACTAATGCTCTTTAACTATTTGTAATTTTTATTTTCAACTTATCTATTTTTTACTTAACACATATTTTTTTTTAAACTGCATTGTTGGTTTTAAGGGTTTGTAAGAAAGCATTTCACTGTAAGGTCTACACCTGTTGTATTCGGCGGATGTGACAAATAACATTTGATTTTATTTTTTGTTGTTTGAATCCCAGATTACCCATATAACATCATTTTGCATGACATGTAGTGGCACACGGACACTACAGTGCTTCATTCAGTGATAATGGAAAAGTGTCCTTGTACACAAACCCGATTCCTCTGATCCTCTGAACGTCATCACGACTTCTGACCTCAAATCCAGGGGTCCCCCCCCCCTCCCTGGCCACAACACAAAAGCCCCTAGCCACGTCATCCTATTAATTTTTACATTTTATTAAATCTCCAGAAGCTGCTTTTTTATTTATGGTTCTGTTAGTACAAGCAACACAATATTGTGCATTACAAGGTCTTAAACAAAGCAGAAAATCTCCCCATGCATCCACCCCCCATCAATGACCCGGGGCAGATTGTCACAAAGCGGGAGTTACAGTAAGCCTGTCACACGAGGGGGTTAAAAGACCACTCAGATCCAGATGTTTAAATTTACTAAACAGATTGTTTGTTGGGGGAAAGCCAGTGTAAAGGGAAGCAGATATGTATAGGGAATTCCCTCAAATGAGGAATACTTTAAAAGTCAGACGTAGTATATTTCATTTTGATATCATTCTGATATTGAAAAAAATAATGTATATATTCATAATGCTTAACTGGATGTAATGTGCTTGTCCACCGGAGAACTGAACAGAATATTGGTCCACCCTGTTTCTCTATGTGTTGGCAGTACTTCATTTTGTGTGCTCTCAATGTGGATCAATGTTCCCCTCAATTAAACGGGAAGAAAATCAATGGAGTGCATCTCTGTATACCTCATTAATGAGATCTGGACTGTTACCCTTCAGCAGCCTGCTATGTCTCTTCTTTAAACCCTTATATTTGATCCCGAGATTACTTGTCCAGAAAAAAGTAATCATGCATGACATGAAAGTCCCAACCCCTCTCAATTCCTCAGCGAGTCATATTTCTGCAATGTTAACACAAGATAATAGGGAGAATACGAGACATGCTATAGTTACTGAAGTAAGTCTTTTATCTGACTCTTAGTATAACAGAACATATTTAGTTCAAAAGAAAACAAACTGAAGAAACTGATAGTGTTTTCCTTGTTTTGACGGCCCCATGTCCGATGCACATGTCAACTGACCACAACAGCCGCCCCTACCGCAAACAAGTTCAGCCCACGCTGTGCGGGCCTGATAGGTAAGCCGAGATCCTCTTCTCACCTGTGGCGAAGGCAAGTCGATCAAATTAACCTCACAAGAGGTCAGCAAGACAACCGTCCACCTCTTATCGACATATTAGTTTAAAGAACAGTGGTTATTGAAGGGGGATGCTAGCTGTAGGGTGGTGTAGTCTGAACGGAGTGGCTGACTGGGTGGAGTGAACATGGGTATTGATCAAGCTGGGATTGTAACAGCAGCTGGAGGTGTTTGTTAAAAAGGAATCCCACAGAGGAATGAAGGGGATTAGATTTTTCCTTGTGGATTAGACCTTTCACTTACACAGAGGGGATTCCTGCGCTTGATACGGTCATTCTGGTGCTTGTTAATGTCATTCTGCTAATTGTTACTGTCGTTCTGGTGCTTGTTACTGTCATTCTGGTATTTGTTACTGTCATTCTGGTGCTTGTTACTGTCATTCTGGCATTTGTTGTTGTTATTCATCCGCTTTTTACTGTCATTCATCCGCTTGTTACTGTCATTCTGGTGCTTGCTACTGTCATTCTTGCCTTTGTTACTGTCATTCTGGTCCTTGTTACTGTCATTCTGGTCCTTGTTAATGTCATTCTGGTCCTTGTTACTGTCATTCCGGTGCTTGTTACTGTCATTCCGGTGCTTGCTACTGTCATGCTGATGCTTGCTACTGTCATTCTGGTGCTTGCTACTGTCATTCTGGTGCTTGCTACTGTCATTCTGGCATTTGTCATTGTCATTCATCCACTTGTTAATGTCATTCTTCCGCTTGTTACTGTCGTTCTGGTGCTTGTTACTGTTGTTCTGGCCCTTGCTACTATCATTCATTCTCTTGTTAATGTCATTCTGGCGCTTGTTCGTTCATCTGCTTGTTACTGTCATTCTTGCGCTTGTTATTGTCATTCTGGTGATTGTTTATCACCCTAAGCTGGTCTCTTTAATTGGCCAAGTTTTATTCAAAGTCTAGGATAGCAATAGGGGGAATAACAGATACATTACAGATTGCAATTACAGATGTATTAGACCAACATAATGTCAAAAACGAGGGGTTCTGAAATGTAAGTAGGTCTACACATATCATTATAGAGTGGGCAGATTTTATTTGAATAGCAATGCACTGTCTTTCCCCTCATTCTTAACTTCTTACGTCTGAGATCGGCTGAGATCCCGTTAACGGGATCGACTTGACAACAGTCAGTGAAAGTGCAGGGCTCCAAATTCAAACAACAGAAATCTCATAATTAAAATTCCTCAAACATTCAAGTATTTTACACCATTTTAAAGATCAACTTGTTGTTAATCCCACCACAGTGTCCGATTTCAAAAAGGCTTTACGACGAAAGCATACCATGCGATTATGTCAGGTCAGAACCTAGTCACAGAAAAACACAGCCATTTTTCAGGCCAAAGAGAGGAGTCACAAAAAGCAGAAATAGAGATAAAATGAATCACTAACCTTTGATGATCTTCATCAGATGACACTCATAGGACTTCATGTGTGACCTTAGAGATCCTTTTTATGTCTCTATTTTGGTTGGTCAGGGCGTGAGTTTGGGTGGGCATTTTATGTCTGGTGTTCTATGTTGTCCTTGTTTTGTATTTCTATATGTTTGGCCTGGTATGGTTCCCAATCAGAGGCAGCTATCTATTGTTGTCTCTGATTGAGAACCATACTTAGGTAGCCTGTTCCCACCTGTGTTTGTGGGTGGTTATTTTCTGTTTAGTGTTTGTTGCACCTTTCAGAACTGTTCGTTGGTCGTTTTGTTGTTTTTGTTCGCGTGTTCATCTTTATTAAAAGTATTATGGAGACGTACCACGCTGCACTTTGGTCCTCCTCTCCTTCTCCCGACGACGTTCGTTACATCATGTTACACAATACATGTATGTTTTGTTCGATAAAGTTCATATTGATATCCAAAAATCTTAGTTTACATTGGCGCGTGTTCAATAATGTTTTGCCTCCTAAACATCCGGTGATTTTGCAGAGAGCCACATCAATTTACAGAAATACTCATAATAAACATTGATAAAAGATACAAGTGTTATACATGGAACTTGAGATATACAGATTTTTTTTAACTTTACGGAAAAAGCACACCATGCTATAATCTGAGTACAGCGCTCAGAGACCAAAACAAGCCATACAGATGTCTACCATGTTGTGGAGTCAACAGAAGTCAGAAATAGCATTATAAATATTAATTTACCTTTGATCTTCATCAGAATGCCCTCCCAGGAATCCCAGTTCCACAATAAATGTTTGTTTTGCTCGATAACGTTCATAATTTATGTCCAAATACCTCCTTTTTGTTTGCGCGTTTAGTTCCAAAATCCAAAATGATGATGCGCAGGCCAGACGAAAAGTAAAAAAATTCAATCACAGTTCCTAGAAACATGTCAAACAATGCATAGAATTAATCTTTAGGATGTTTTTAACATAAATCTTCAATAATGTTTCAACCGGAGAATTCCTTTGTCTGTAAAACTGTGATGGAACGCAGCTAACTCTCACGGGGGCTCGCCTGAGTGAGGTCGTGGCACTCTACCAGAGCCCTGACTCAATCAGCTCCCATTCCCCCCTCCTTCACAGTAGAAGCATCAAACAAGGTTCTAAAGAGGGTAGACATCTAGTGGAAGCCTTAGGAAGTGCAATATGACCCCATATACACTGGATATTAGATAGGCAAACCTACAAACCTCAGATTTCCCACTTCCTGGTTGGATTGTTTCTCAGGTTTTCGCCTGCCATATGAGTTCTGTTATACTCACAGACATCATTCAAACAGTTTTAGAAACTTCAGAGTGTTTCCTACCCAAATAATAATAATAATATGCATATCTTAGCTTCTGGGACTGAGTAGCAAGCAGTTTACTCTGGGCACCATATTCATCCAAGCTACTCAATACTGCTCCCAGCCATAAGAAGTTAACCTGGGTCTGCATGCCATATTGTGAAACGTTTTAAGAAACTCAAATTGCCTTAATATTATACCCAGGGGTGCGACTTTCACTGCGGAAGGGGGGGACATTCTGAAATTGCATTTTTGTCCCCCCCAGTTTTATCATTGGAATGTGATACAAAACAAGGCAACGGTGTGCCATGCGGACGCCTTTGACCCGTCGGGTAGGCTGTTCGGGTAGGCTGTTTTTATCCAGTCTATCCGACTGGATAAAAAAAAAAAAAAAAAAAAATGTATAACCCCCACTTCTAAAACCATACTCCAACAGCAACATGTGACTACATTGCATGAAGCACATGCATTCTGTTTACTTTAGATCCCATGATGGAGTCAATTCTATTTCATTTCAGTCGATTCAGGAAGTTAAGAGAATTTCCAGTTTACTCCTGAATTGAAATGTTATTGACTTCAACTCTGGGATCACTCAAGTATTGCTTTGAGAGACTCGTGACATTTCAAATATTGAACACATTTTAGCGCTGTCTAATGTTGACAAAATTATTGTACTTGCCATCTCCATTCTAATTGCATAAACTGACAAAAATAATTAAGTAAAATTCACCTGTCATGTAGCTTGTAACCACCACTACAGATACACATTACTGTCAGCATTTCTGACGGACAACTTTAATTAAAAAATATATATCCATAATTCATAAATTGCAACCTGTAAATGAATGTTGCATAATGAATGTACCGCACCGAGAACCCTATCGCACATTCTAATTATTCACTGCCAAAATTACATTGCTAGGTTTTCAGAATGTATTAATGCATATTAATTAATCTGTCAGACAATGGATGCATATTGCGGGAAACTCAAAGATGCACGCCTCGTGATGCTTTTATACTAAATAATAAACCATACCTCACATTTTAATGATGGCAATTTCTTGTTTATTACCAACTATTGTCCTCAATTAATTCTTTATCAACTGCAGCTTTATCAGCCTTTGGCACCTCTTTTCCTGCATTGCAATAAACATTGTAATGAAAATTAATATCCCGCCTCTCACGCAACAGTAGCCTAAATAGGAGAAATGTGTGAGTTTGGTATTGAATATTTAATTGACTGGAAAGCTACACTCAGTGTACCATGTGCTTATATGCCCTCTAATGAGCAAGGTGAGACTTTTTTGTTTGGAAGTGATGGAAAAAACTTTGTCAGGAGACACAACCATGAGAAAACCCATTGACCTACACCAGGGTGTTAAAATCAATTTCTGGATCATTTAAAGTCATTGATTATTTAGAAACTCCCCTCACCTGTTTGTCTAGGTTGGACACAAATTTAAAGGAAATACCAAAACAAACTGCTGACAAATGCCCTCTGCAAATTGAGTTTGACACTCATGGTCTACACATTCAAACACACAAGAAGTCATATAGCAGCAACATTATGCACACACTCTCACTGTCTCACACACACACACACACACACACACACACACACACACACACACACACACACACACACACACACACACACACACACACACACACACACACACACACACACACACACACACACACACACACACACACACTCATCCCTATCCCCTCTTGAAAGGCTTGAGTTGATACAGCTGCCAATCGGATGCTCAGATTGTAATCATTGACATGCAGGCAGATTTAATAATTATCTAATCCTTTCCGATAACGGTGGAGGATTATTTATATTTGACAGTCAGCTCTACACATCTGGCCCAGAATGGCTTCTCGTTAGTGTCGCTGGGCAGATTGGGTAGGTTTTCCGAGCAGCCTGCCCATGGTGAGATTCCCTCTCCTCTATGCCGTAACCGAGGGAATTCCGTGGGAAAGGTACACAAAACATAATACTTCAGAGCCGTTTTAGGAACACCTGCCGGCTTGTCAAACACATCCCAAACTATTGTTACTAATCTTTTGAGTACATGAGGTATACCTGTTAATGTTACCCACTCACGAAAGGAAATCCAACCGAAATGTTTCCTGACGCTCTTTCTGGTTATAGAGCTTTTTTACACCTACATAGAGCACTGACTTTACACCAGCATAGAGCTGTAACTTTACACCGACACAGAGCACCAACTTTTGAGGAAGGTGCCATCAAGATGCAGACGCACAAACAGCAACAGCTGCTCAAGCAGCGGGGTTTGAGTCAGGGAGCAATGTGCTAAAGAGAGTAGAAAAAACCCTGCCAACCTGCCATCCTCTCGTGACGTCTCAAAATTGTGACTAATTTCTTGTTGCTTGTTACTACTTCACAGGAGAGGCATTTGAATGTAAACATAATTTTTTTAATCAAAATGCATTTTTTTGGCAGAAATGCCTTTTGGAACATGTTAATTTTCAAATGCCTTAATAACAAACTTGTATGCAAGCTCTAAATACCAATAAAAGAGTTAAATTACGAGCCTAGTTGGTTTAGTCACGGAAAAAGTAGGAACTTTCCCGCTAGCTGAGGTGATGTATGGGCTGGACATGTCGAGAGATGAACTTCCTCTTCTGTCTATAACATGAGCTGCTCAGTATGTGTAGCTAGGTAATCCTTTCTAACACTGCTTTTTTTATATCACGAAGAACTGCATAAGTGTTGCTAATGCTCTCCACTTTCTGGAAGACTGAGTTTTCAAATTAGTGGAATTCACCGGTTTGGAAGCAGAGTATGATAGCTAAGGAGATGGAAAAACATCTGCCGTTTGATGGCAAATAATGCAGAGGGAGTCGAAAAGAGAACACACAGAAGGCTGTTGTATAAAACACCTGTCTCCGGATTACATCTTCAAACTATGGGCAACCATGGCATCCATGACAGAGAAGAAGAACCATTCATCCATGTAAGGGTAAAAGTCTAGCTAGCTACATTTTCAGATAATATAAGTTCCTAATTTTGTCTGAAATTTGTTTTCATTGCAAGTTAAATTGTACTATTAGCTAGCTAGCTAAAGTTAGCTGACTGGCTCACAGCTAATGTTACGTAAATGATCTGTGTAGTAATATATTCTCAGAGCCATTTACACAGCTAATTATAGCCTAATGTTAACTTGCTAGCTAACATTGGACAAAACTAGTTGATTAGGGTTTAGCTACCAGCAGATTCATGCAGAGTAATAATGTTATGAGTTAGTATTATGATTCCGTGTTTAGCTAGCTAGATAGCTACAGTACCAGTCAAATGTTTGAACAAACCTACTCATTCAAGGGTTTTTCTGTATTTGTACTATTTTCTACATTGTAGAATAATAGCGAAGACATCAAAACTATAAAATAACAGATATGGAATCCTGTAGTAACCAATCAATTGTTAAATATATTTTTTTACATTTTTTTTAAATGTAAACTTTTTTTAACTTCTCTGGGGCAGGCGGGACGCAAACGTCCCAATAGCCAGGGAAAATACAGCGCGCCATATTCAAATAACATGATATAAAAATCTAACTTTCATTAAATCACACATGTAAGATACCAAATTAAAGCTACACTCGTTGTGAATCCAGCCAACATGTCAGATTTCAAAAAAGCTTTTCGACGAAAGCATAAGATGCTATTATCTGATGATAGCACCATTGTAAACAAAGAGTAGCATAATTCAACACTGCAAGCACGACACAAAACGCAGAAATAAAATATAAATCATGCCTTACCTTTGACGAAATTCTTTTGTTGGCACTCCAATATGTCCCATAAACATCACAAATGGTCCTTTTGTTCGATTAATTCTGCCGATATATATCCAAAATGTCAATTTATTTGGACCGTTTCATCCAGAAAAACACAGCTTCCAACTTTCGCCAAGTCACTACAAAATATATCAAAAGTTACATGTAAACTTCACCAAAACATTTCAAACTACTTTGGTAATACAACGTTAGGTATTTTTAAACGTTAATAATCGATCAATTTGAAGACGGGATGATCTGTGTTCAATACAAAAAGAAAACAAACTGACGCAACTTTTTTCGTAACGTGACTCTCTCAAAAAATGTACTTCATGTGACCCTCATATATGATAGCCCTACTTCTTCACTACACAAATGAATAACCTCAACCGATTTACAAGGACTGGTGACATCCAGTGGAAGCGGTAGGAACTGCAAGCAAGTCCATTAGAAATCTGGTGTCTCTAAAAAACTATTTGAAAAGACAGTGACATCAAAAAAATACAAATTCTGAATGGTTTGTCCTCAGGGTTTTGCCTGCTACATAAGTTCTGTTATTCTCACAGACATGATTCAAACAGTTTTAGAAACTTCAGAGTGTTTTCTATCCAAATCTACTAATAATATGCATGTCTTATATTCTGGGGATGAGTAGCAAGCAGTTGAATTTTCGCATGCTATTTTTCCCGAAAGTGAAAATGTTGCCCCCTGCCCTCAAGAAGTTTTAACTAGACAAGTCAGTTAAGAATAAATTCTTATTTACAATGATGGCTTAGGAACGATGGCTTAACTGCCTTGTTCAGTGGCAGAACGACAGATTTTTACCTTGTCAGCTTGGGGATTCGATCTAGCAACCTTAAAGTTTACTGGCCCAATGCTCTAACCACTAGGCTACCTGCCACCCAAAGTAGCCACCCTTTCCCTTTATAACAGCTTTGCACACTCTTGGCATTATCTCAACCAGCTTCACCTGGAATGCTTTTCCAATAGTCTTGAAGGTGTTCCCACATATGCTGAGCACTTGTTGGCTGCTTTTCCTTCACTCTGTGGTCCAACTCATCCCAAACCATCTCATTGGGTTGAGGTCGGGTGATTGTGGAGGCCAGGTCATCTGATGTAACACTCCATTACTCTCCTTCTCGGTCAAATAGCCCTTACACAGCCTGGAGGTGTGTTGGGTTATTGTCCTGTTAAGAAACAAATGATAGTCCTACTAAGCGCAAACAGATGGGATGGCGTACCGCTGCAGAATGCTGTGGTAGCCATGCTGGTTAAGTTGCCTTGAATTCTAAATAAATCACTGACAGTTTCACCAGCAAAGCACACTCACACCATCACACCTCCTCCTCCATGCTTCACGGTGGGAACCACACATGCAGAGATCATCCGTTCACCTACTCCGCATCTCACGAAGACACGGCGGTTGGAACCAAAAATCTCAAATTTGGACTCATCAGACCAAAGGACAGATTTCCACCGTTCTAATGTCCATTGCTCATGTTTCTTGGCCCAAGTAATTATCTTCTTATTATTGGTGTCCTTTAGTAGTGGTTTCTTTTCATCAATTTGACCATGAAGGCATGATTCAAATCATATAAAATGTTATTTGTCACATACACATGGTTAGCAGATGTTAATGCGAGCCCAGCGAAAAGCTTGTGCTTCTAGTTCCGACCACGCAGTAATATCTAACAAGTAATCTAACCTAACAATATCACAACAACTACCTTATACACACAAGTGTAAAGGAATGAATAAGAATATGTACATAAAAATATATGAATTAGTGATGGCCGAACGGCATAGGCAAGATGCAGTAGATGGTATAGAGTACAGTATATACATATGAGTTGAGTAATGTAGGGTATGAAAACATTATATAAAGTGGCATTATTTAAAGTGGCTAGTGATACATTTATTACATCAATTTTTCAATTTTTAAAGTGGCTAGAGTTGAGTCAGTATGTTGACAGAAGCTACTCAATGTTAGTGATGGCTGTTTAACAGTCTGATGGCCTTGAGATAGAAGCTGTTTTTCAGTCTCTTGGTCCCCGCTTTGATGCACCTGTATTGACCTCGCCTTCTGGATGATAGCGGGGTGAACAGGCAGTGGCTCGGGTGGTTGTTGTCCTTGATGATCTTTTGGCCTTCCTGTGACATCGGGTGGTGTAGGGCAGGTAGGGCAGGTAGTTTTCACCCGGTGATGCGTTGTGCAGACCTCACTACCCTCTGGAGAGCCTTACGGTTATGGGCAGAGCAGCTGCCGTACCAGGCGGTGATACAGCCCGACAGGATGCTCTCGATTGTGCATCTGTAAAAGTTTGTGAGTGTTTATGGTGACAAGCCAAATTTCTTCAGCCTCCTGAGGTTGAAGAGGCGCTGCTGCGCCTTCTTCACAACGCTGTCTGTGTGGGAGGACCATTTCAGTTTGTCCATGATGTGTACGCCGAGGAACTTAAAACTTTCCACCCTCTCCACTACTGTCCCGTCAATGTAGATAGGGGGCTGCTCCTTCTGCTGTTTCCTGAAGTCCACGATCATCTCCTTTGTTTAGTTGACATTGAGTGTGAGGTTATTTTCCTTACACCACACTCTGAGGGCCCTCACCTCCTCCCTGTAGGCCGTCTCGTCGTTATTGGTAATCAAGCCTACCACTGTAGTGTCGTCTGCAAACTTGATGATTGAGTTGGAGGCGTGCATGGCCACGCAGTCGTGGGTGAACAGGGAGTACAGGCTCAGAACGCACCCTTGTGGGGACCCAGGGTAGAGGATCAACGGGGTGGAGATGTTGTTACCTACCCTCACCACCTGGGGGCGGCCCGTCAGGAAGTCCAGGACCCAGTTGCACAGGGCGGGGTCGAGACCCGAGCTTAATGACGAGTTTGGAGGTTACTATGGTGTTAAATGCTGAGCTATAATCGATGAACAGCATTCTTACATAGGTATTCCTCTTGTCCAGATGGGTTAGGGCAGTGTGCAGTGTGATGGCGATTGCGTCGTCAGTGGACTTTTTGTGGTGGTAAGCAAATTGGAGTGGATCTAGGGTGTCAGGTAGGGTGGAGGTGAGGTGGGTCTTGACTAGTCTCTCAAAGCACTTCATGATGACGGCAGTGGGTGCTACAGGGCGGTTGTCATTTACCTCAGTTACCTTAGTAGTATCCTCTGAACAGTTAATGTTGATATGTGTCTGATTCTTGAACATTGAGCATTCATTTGGGCTGCAATTTCCGAGGCTGTTAACTCTAATGAACTTATCCTCTGCAGCAGAGGTAACTCTGCGTCTTCCTTTCCTGTGGCGGTCCTCATGAGAGCCAGTTTCATCATAGCTCTTGATGGTTTTTGTGACTGAAAATGGCGGAATATGCGTTTAACATTTTTCAACAGAACAACGATTTATCATCATAAATAGTTCTTACTATTAGCTGAACTTCCATCAGAATCTTGGGCAATGTATCCTTTCTCCGGTCTAATCGTCTTTTGGTCGAAAGATGTCCTCTTGTCCTGTAGAAATGGCCACTAATGTTCGGCATGTACTGGAAAAGTGCCCAACTCTTGGAAGTTCATCACAAAGAAATGCCAGAAAATCGCACTAAACGGATATAATTTGATATAAAACGGTTTAAATTAACTACCTTATGATGTTTTTAACACCTATAACGAGTAAAAACATGACCGGAGATATATTACTTGCTAAACCAAAGCTTGGAAGGAGGCCAGTCCGACGTCCATCGTGCGTCAAGCGCAGGGAAGAAAAGAAATGTACTTCCGCCCTTTGGTCTTTTATAAAGTCCCAGATTGCGCAATCGACTCCATTCAAATTGTCACCACTTACTGACATCTAGAGGAAGGCGTAGGCAGTGTTTGTATCCCCATAGCATTCACAGGGACCTAAAACTGACCTGGGAACACAGGCCAAGATTTCTGAAATCTCACTCCCTGTCAGGAAAAGTGCTGTAGAATGAGTTCTGTTTAACTCAGAGACATAATTCCAACGGTTATAGAAACTAGAGAGTGTTTTCTATCCAATAATAATAATAATATGCATATTGTACGAGCAAGAATTGAGTACTGGGCAGTTTAATTTGGCAACACCAAGAAAAAAAAAGTGCTAACAGCACCCCCTATTGACAAGAAGTTTTAAGTAACTTTCAAATTTCTTGAAATTTTCCGGATTGACTGACTTTCATGTCTTAAAGTAATGATGGACTATCATTTCTTTTTGCTTATTTAGGTTGTTCTTTCCAAAATATGGACTTGGTATTTCACTAAATAGGGCTATCTTCTGTATACCACCCCTTCATTGTCACAACACAACTTATTGGCTCAAACATTTTAACTTTTAACTTGGCACACCTGTTAATTGAAATGCATTCCAGGTGACTACCTCATGAAGCTGGATGAGAGAATGCCAAGAGTGTGCAAAGCAGTCATCAAGGCAAAGAGTGGCTATGTTGAAGAATCTCAAATATAAAATATATCTGGTTTGTTTAGCTCTTTTGTGGTTACTATATGATTCCATGTGTTATTTCATAGTTTTGATGTCTTCACTACTATTCATCAATGTAGAAAATAGTACAAATAAAGAAAAACCCTTGAATGAGTATGTGTGTCCAAATTTTCACTGGTACCGTACATGTCTAAACAAAAGACTCCACTATACAAGTAACCATGTCACTGTACCGTGTACATCTTCTGTATCCTGTGCATGTGACAAATAAACGTTGATTTTATTTGATATAATGTGTGTTAACCAGAGACTGTAATGTGAAGAACAACACAACTTGCACCAAAGTCAAATTAGGAAGTAACGTTAGGCCAACGAGACAGTGTCCAAGTTCAAAAATTCTCTGGTAGAATGCCCTGCTTTTATTTTTGTCACACTCACAACCATAAGCTGTTTTCTGTCATTAGCTTGTTGTGAGTTTATTTACCTGTAGTAACAAATACAAATTAGCTAAAGTTAAGACGTTGTCAGCTATATAATATGTTCATTATTTAAACTGGCTAGCCAGCTAACTTAACGTTATCTAGCTAGCTAACAAGCTAGAAACTAACCATAGCATTGTTTGTAAAGTCGCTTTTAGTTGCCTGCTTTGCTAGATTAACATATACTAAATTTATTTGAAACGGATGGGTTTATTGGTGTTAAAATACAGCAGGGGATATTTTGGTGGACAGATTTTGGCAGGAGTAAATCCTCTCAACCTCTCAGTAAAACCTCTCAAAACCTTTTTATTTCACCTTTATTTAACCAGTAGCTATTACAGTGAAGGAATACCATGATATTGTTTGAGGAGAGTGCACAAGACGAAGTGCAGCTGACTGTAGTACATCACGAGACGAAGCATTCAACAAGCCGGTCGCATTCCGCTTCGCTCCACAGGTAGTATCGCATTTCATTTCATTACAGTACAACGGTTTGATTTGTTTGATCTTAGCTAGCTACATAGCCGTCTTTGTATCAAAGATAATTGTGTAGTTTAGAGCGATTTTCTAGGTTAGCTAGCCAGCTATTTTCGTCCTTTTAACGTAACGTAACGTAATCAACATTGCTAGCTAGCTAGCTAGCTACCGAATAGCAGCACTGTAGAATCTACTACATTCAACGGAACAACGGAACGACTTGATTAGTGTAGTGTTAGCTAGTTACACAGTTGTCTCTGCTGTCCTTGTATCTAAGATAACTGTGGAGTCTAGAGTAATTTTCGGTTAGCTAGCCAGCTATTTTCGTCCGCCGCGCTGCCGTTCCCCTACCTAGTCAATACTGCTGGTCAACACCGCTAAGACTGCTAGCTAGCCAACTTCTACCGAATAGCAGCACTGTAGAAACTATTACATTACAACGGAACGATTTGATTAGTGTAGTGTTAGTTGGCTAGTGTTAGCTAGCTACATAGTTGTCTTTGCTGTCCTTGTATCTAGGACAATTGTGTAGTTAGACTATTATCTGGCCAGTTGCCGAGGTTACCTAGCCAGCTATCGAGGCTACCTGGCCAGCTACACTTCAAACAAAGTCAACAACGCAGCCACTGCTAGCCAGCCTACTTCAGCAGTACTGTATCATTTTAATCATTTTAGTCAATAAGATTTTTCCAACGTAAGCTTAACTTTCTGAACATTCGAGACGTGTAGTCCACTTGTCATTCCAATCTCCTTTGCATTAGCGTAGCCTCCTCTGTAGCCTGTCAACTATGTGTCTGTCTATCCCTGTTCTCTCCTCTCTGCACAGACCATACAAACGCTTCACACCGCGTGGCCGCGGCCACCCTAACCTGGTGGTCCCAGCCCGCACGACCCACGTGGAGTTCCAGGTCTCCGGTAGCCTCTGGAACTGCCGATCTGCGGCCAACAAGGCAGAGTTCATCTCAGCCTATGCTTCCCTCCAGCCCCTCGACTTCTTGGCACTGACGGAAACATGGCTCACCACAGATAACACTGCTACTCCTACTGCTCTCTCTTCGTCTGCCCACGTGTTCTCGCACACCCCGAGAGCTTCTGGGCAGCGGGGCGGTGGCACCGGGATCCTCATCTCTCCCAAGTGGTCATTCTCTCTTTCTCCCCTGACCCATCTGTCTATCGCCTCCTTTGAATTCCATGCTGTCACAGTTACCAGCCCTTTCAAGCATAACATCCTTATCATTTATCGCCCTCCAGGTTCCCTCGGAGAGTTCATCAATGAGCTTGATGCCTTGATAAGCTCCTTTCCTGAGGACGGCTCACCTCTCACAGTTCTGGGTGACTTTAACCTCCCCACGTCTACCTTTGACTCATTCCTCTCTGCCTCCTTCTTTCCACTCCTCTCCTCTTTTGACCTCACCCTCTCACCTTCCCCCCCTACTCACAAGGCAGGCAATACGCTTGACCTCATCTTTACTAGATGCTGTTCTTCCACTAACCTCATTGCAACTCCCCTCCAAGTCTCCGACCACTACCTTGTATCCTTTTCCCTCTCGCTCTCATCCAACACTTCCCACACTCCCCCTACTCGGATGGTATCGCGCCGTCCCAACCTTCGCTCTCTCTCCCCCGCTACTCTCTCCTCTTCCATCCTATCATCTCCTCCCTCTGCTCAAACCTTCTCCAACCTATCTCCTGATTCTGCCTCCTCAACCCTCCTCTCCTCCCTTTCTGCATCCTTTGACTCTCTATGTCCCCTATCCTCCAGGCCGGCTCGGTCCTCCCCTCCCGCTCCGTGGCTCGACGACTCATTGCGAGCTCACAGAACAGGGATCCGGGCAGCCGAGCGGAAATGGAGGAAAACTTGCCTCCCTGCGGACCTGGCATCCTTTCACTCCCTCCGCTCTACATTTTCCTCTTCTGTCTCTGCTGCTAAAGCCACTTTCTACCACTCTAAATTCCAAGCATCTGCCTCTAACCCTAGGAAGCTCTTTGCCACCTTCTCCTCCCTCCTGAATCCTCCTCCCCCCCCCCCCCCCCCCTCCTCCCTCTCTGCAGACGACTTCGTCAACCATTTCGAAAAGAAGGTCGACGACATCCGATCCTCGTTTGCTAAGTCAAACGACACCGCTGGTTCTGCTCACACTGCCCTACCCTGTGCTCTGACCTCTTTCTCCCCTCTCTCTCCAGATGAAATCTTGCGTCTTGTGACGGCCGGCCGCCCAACAACCTGCCCGCTTGACCCTATCCCCTCCTCTCTTCTCCAGACCATTTCCGGAGACCTTCTCCCTTACCTCACCTCGCTCATCAACTCATCCTTGACCGCTGGCTACGTCCCTTCCGTCTTCAAGAGAGCGAGAGTTGCACCCCTTCTGAAAAAACCTACACTCGATCCCTCCGATGTCAACAACTACAGACCAGTATCCCTTCTTTCTTTTCTCTCCAAAACTCTTGAACGTGCCGTCCTTGGCCAGCTCTCCTGCTATCTCTCTCAGAATGACCTTCTTGAGCCAAATCAGTCAGGTTTCAAGACTAGTCATTCAACTGAGACTGCTCTTCTCTGTATCACGGAGGCGCTCCGCACTGCTAAAGCTAACTCTCTCTCCTCTGCTCTCATCCTTCTAGACCTATCGTCTGCCTTCGATACTGTGAACCATCAGATCCTCCTCTCCACCCTCTCCGAGTTGGGCATCTCCGGCGCGGCCCACGCTTGGATTGCGTCCTACCTGACAGGTCGCTCCTACCAAGTGGCGTGGCGAGAATCTGTCTCCTCACCACGCGCTCTCACCACTGGTGTCCCCCAGGGCTCTGTTCTAGGCCCTCTCCTATTCTCGCTATACACCAAGTCACTTGGCTCTGTCATAACCTCACATGGTCTCTCCTATCATTGCTATGCAGACGACACACAATTAATCTTCTCCTTTCCCCCTTCTGATGACCAGGTGGCGAATCGCATCTCTGCATGTCTGGCAGACATATCAGTGTGGATGACGGATCACCACCTCAAGCTGAACCTCGGCAAGACGGAGCTGCTCTTCCTCCCGGGGAAGGACTGCCCGTTCCATGATCTCGCCATCATGGTTGACAACTCCATTGTGTCCTCCTCCCAGAGCGCTAAGAACCTTGGCGTGATCCTGGACAACACCCTGTCGTTCTCAACTAACATCAAGGCGGTGGCCCGTTCCTGTAGGTTCATGCTCTACAACATCCGCAGAGTACGACCCTGCCTCACACAGGAAGCGGCGCAGGTCCTAATCCAGGCACTTGTCATCTCCCGTCTGGATTACTGCAACTCGCTGTTGGCTGGGCTCCCTGCCTGTGCCATTAAACCCCTACAACTCATCCAGAACGCCGCAGCCCGTCTGGTGTTCAACCTTCCCAAGTTCTCTCACGTCACCCCGCTCCTCCGCTCTCTCCACTGGCTTCCAGTTGAAGCTCGCATCCGCTACAAGACCATGGTGCTCGCCTACGGAGCTGTGAGGGGAACGGCACCTCAGTACCTTCAGGCTCTGATCAGGCTCTACACCCAAACAAGGGCACTGCGTTCATCCACCTCTGGCCTGCTCGCCTCCCTACCACTGAGGAGGTACAGTTCCCGCTCAGCCCAGTCAAAACTGTTCGCTGCTCTGGCACCCCAATGGTGGAACAAACTCCCTCACGACGCCAGGACAGCGGAGTCAATCACCACCTTCCTGAGACACCTGAAACCCCACCTCTTTAAGGAATACCTAGGATAGGATAAAGCAATCCTTCTGACACCCCCCCCCACCCCCCTTAGAAAGATTTAGATGCACTATTGTAAAGTGGGTGTTCCACTGGAGGTCATAAGGTGAATGCATCAATTTGTAAGTCGCTCTGGATAAGAGCGTCTGCTAAATGACTTAAATGTAAATGTAAATGTAGGTATGCTATTTTGGACCACCAGGCTGCCTATTTCATGCAGCCTGACGTTTTTGTGTTTCACGAATGTTCATGATTTCACTGTGACAACTGTTTAAAGACATGTCAAAAGACATAGTATAAACCAGCCTTAAGTCTTGAAATCTTTGGTTGTTTAGTACACTACCGCACTCACTCTGTATAACACATGGCCTCACATGTAAATCCTTAAAGAAAAGGGTGGGGCTAAGGCTTAAGAGGATGTGAACGATGCTGAATGGGTGTAGACAAAGAAAAGCTCTCCAGTAGGTGTACCAAAACATTCAAGGGCCATTTTCTAGGGCATGATATACCATTTGTAACACAAGACCAATCGAGCTGGTAAGTCACAATTATCATCTCTCTCTCTCTCTCTCTCTCTCTCTCTCTCTCTCTCTCTCTCTCTCTCTCTCTCTCTCTCTCTCTCTCTCTCTCGCTCTCTCTCTCTCTCTCACACACGTAAGAAAGACCGTGCTAATCCCAGACATTATCATAAGTGGAACGCTTTACATATTTTATATTATTACATCCAGTGGGCTATCAGTGCTTCGTAATTTTGCTACAGTACCTACCGTTCGGGCAGCATTAGCAGACTGAGAAGATTGAAAAGGGGTTGACTCCCCAAGTCTGCAGGGGCAAGAGGTGGGGAAGGGAGGGGGGATGCGGGGGTGTTAAACAGCAATGTTGCAACCAAAACCACCATATGACTTTGGCAAACGTAAGCATAATAATAAGAATGATCTGTTACATTTAGTTCTGACCAGTTATAGTGAATGTTTTGACAATATCCTTATGGAGACTTGGGGGTACTGATAGGTTATTGTTGAGAGGCTTAAAGTCAGTCCTTTAAAGAGTTCATTACTCTATCAGGTCTTCTGTAGAGGGGTTGGACGTGGACCAAGTGTGAGTGATCAGAGAAATTCACTCAAAGACAGTCAACACCAGTCTGTCATTAGAACTTTTTGGGGAGAAAAGTCCTAGACTACCCAATTTGTTTTTCAGTCGACAGCATGAGACAGGGACACTATCTGTCTTCTGTCAACAGTTATAGCATTTGAAAAAGTGTGCTTGTCCTCTGACATTTCACATTCAGTTACAAGATACCATCTCAATCCATTGTGTCTGAGCCTGTCTGAGATGTGGAGTGGACAAACAGAGCAAACACTGTGTGTGTGTGTGTGTGTGTGTGTGTGTGTGTGTGTGTGTGTGTGTGTGTGTGTGTGTGTGTGTGTGTGTGTGTGTGTGTGTGTGTGTGTGTGTGTGTGTGTGTGTGTGTGTGTGTGTGTGTGTGTGTGTGACAACCGGTTTGCAATAACTCAACTTTATATTCATAATCTTCTGCAGCACAAGAGGCTAATCCGTCATCTCGATCTGTGCCAATCCTTCAAAATTCCTCTTCATCCAGCTTTATCTCTGATCCTTATTTTAATAATAATCACTGACTCACTCTTAGTCTCTCTTTCAATCTCTCCCCCCTCCATCCTCCCTCTACATGTTCTGCCTGTTCACAGGCCCTTTATGTCTTTTGTCTTTCACTGAACAAGAAGCAGACGGTCTTTTGGTCCTTAAGCTTATAATCCTGGTGTAAATTCATTTTAAATATAATTCCCAAATTCTTTAAGTGGGAAGTCTTAACCCAATGTTAGCCACTGTTTAAAAAAACTCAGATATTCAACTGCTATGTTTCCGACTGATAGCTAATGTTGGGGCAAAAACACATGTAAACAGATGATTAAGCGCTAAAATGTTGAAAGCCTCTCCCAAAAAGCAATCAGATTATTAAAGCTTTATCTTTAGTAATTTCATTCTAAAACGCTACCCTGCAAACAATAATGAGTCGTTAAGACCTCCCTGGGACGAAATGGTCGCTTAAAGTCATCAAGTCTTGGTCCCCTGGAGGTTTTTTGTCTTGTTCCCGATTGGTCGTTTTTAGGGCTTTACTGGGATGTTGTGTCATGGTCCACTGGAGGTTTTGTCTAGCTCCCAGTGTCTCGAAGATGTCTCCAAGGAAATGTTTTGGACTTTCTTGGGATGTTGTGTCATGGTCCCCTTAAGGTCCCCTGAACGTTCTTGGAATATAGTGTCATGGTCCCCTGGAGGTTTCTGTCTTACATTTTATTTAGCAGATGCTCTTATCCAGAGCATTTTACAGTAAGTGCATATCCCCAAAATATTATGTTTAATCCCTGCATGCATTCATGTCTATGATCAAGTAGATAGATTAATGGAACTTTCAGGCTTACTCCTCCCGTATTTAATTGAACAGTACATTTTTCCACTGTAATACAATAAACTGGTTCTAAGACCCCCTTCTGGGATTATCACTCCTAAAATTCCACACAAGAATTAAATACCTTAAAGCTCTGAATGCCAAGTTTAACTTCTTATGGCTAGGGGGCAGCATTTTCGGATGAAAAGCGTGCCTAGAGTAAACTGCCTGCTATTCAGTCCCAGTTGCTAATATATGCATATTATTAGTAGATTTGGATAGAAAACACTCTCACGTTTCTAATACTGTTTGAATGATGTCTGTGAGTATAACAGAACACATATGGCTGGCGAAAACCTGAAAAAAGTCCAACCAGGAAGTGGGAAATCTGAGGTTTGTAGTTTTTCAACTCTTGGCCTTTCGAATACACAGTGTCTATGGGGTCATTTTGCACTTCCTAAGGCTTCCACACCCCTGTTTAAGGAATAAACGTTTGTTTCTTCAACAATGTCTGCATCTGGGTCATACCTTAAACGTGATAGTCCTGTATTAATGCTTTGCCTGTTTGATTGATCCTCGGAGGGTATAGCGGGATTTCTTATATATTAGTGTCCCTCTCTTTGAAAGCGGCAGCTCTCACCTTTAGCTTAGTGCAAATGTTGCCTGGTTGGGATATGTACATAAGGTCACCGTGGGGACAACATCATTGCACTTATTAAAGGGGAATATTACCCTTGCTCTGCCACGGCATATAGTCGTTACTGTATTAACACATTACGTTTTTATTATAAATATCATAATTATCCAAACCACAAGCTAGAACTCACACATTTTTATTTCACTGGTAGAACTGGGAAGTTTCGACACCCTGTGTATTCGTCTGCTCTGAACCACAAAGTCCAGCATTCATACCAAATGCTGATGCCCCCCACTAGGTAAAGGGCGTGTGCCCATAATCTTCAATAATGGAATTGTTTACTTCGAATGACCAACACAGTAATCTCAGAACTTTTCTAGGCAAGATTTTTTTTTTTTTTCCCCCAGTAATATTTGTCATCATGCCTGTGTGATGCTTTGTGTCTGGTTGTACTAATTACAAAGAGGAGCAAAAATGTGTTACCTTTCACCATTCTACCTACCAGACATTCACCCCGAATCTGCTTGCGGCTATCAAGAATGATGCGGTAACCAAAGATTATCATAGGGATTTTCAAGCTGAACTGATGGGTAATCCATTTTAATGACAGCTGAGAAGTAATTTTTTTTCCTTTGCAACAAAACTGAAGATTCTCAATTAGAAGTAACCTAATGTTAGCTAGCTTGCTAGCCTAGTTGGACTAGCTGGGTAAGTTAGCTTAGCTAGCTAACATTACAGTCCTGTATTGAACTCTGAAAGCCATCAGCTAAATCAAATAGCTATCTTTTGGTGTACAAACTGTCAATCAATTTCACTTATGCCATGGTAGTCACTGGTAGACTGGTTGCTAACTTCAGCAGAGTAAATACGTGTGTTTGTTCATTCTATCTTTGACTGACGTTAGCTAACATAAGCTAGCTAAAGTTGTTCTTATTTTGTATCTCAATTTGGTAACCATCTATTCCACCCTTGTCTGGAAAACACTATTTTACTAAAAATAGAATTGTTGATGTAGCTAACTCACTCTGTTTGTGTGTTGGTAGCAATGGTGAATGTGTATAAATCGTATAAGGTTGGTTAGTTGGTTCTGCGGTAGTCTCAGCTGACTAGCAATCTTGCTGCCATTTTAGTGATGCTAGTTACCTAACAGCAAGCAGACAACATTGAAATGTCCATATCAGGTATGCTTAGCTAGCCGGTCTAATATATTTGAATACAATTAGTGGGTTGGTTAAATTATGTATTGCGCTGTATTTGCTGTGTGTGGTACAGAATCTGATTCTACCAATATGCGCTTCCAGCCCCTAGCTCTGAACAAGTTGATGGTAATTTGGCTGAACTATGTACAATTTGACAGCTAAGATAGCTCAATTTACAGTAAGCATGGTACAAACATGAATTGGGTAGGGTTTGCATGGTTTGTGGTATGGGTTTACAAGTGATTAGAGGTAGCCTTAAGACCACAGAGTACCTTCCAGACCTTGTAATCAAATTAGTCTACCCGTCTTCTATTTTGACCTTTTATTTTTGTCAAACTCAGGTTTTCTGGAGTCATTCCACAATACTCTGTTGTAAAATACCCCAAAACAGTTTGGATACACAAGCATGAGGTAGCGAACATACCTAGCTGGTTATGGAGCACGACAAGATTGTGGGACAGAAACCAACAATGGACATTAAAAGTATAAAATCAAGACTACAACAGTACACAACCACCTCATTCTTCTCTCTGCAGAGTCTCAAAACACAATACAAAAAATGACCCTGCAAAGGTCTACTATTGACGAGGACTGGGCGAGGTTTACAGACAGTACTTTGAGATGAGGAAGGGGGTTTTGATTGTGCAGGGTTGGGCTTAGACAGTACATGCATTGTTGTGTATGAGAGCGATTGAGTTGCCATTTCTCCTCAATCTCCCATACACAACAATTCATCCTGTGTAAGAACTGCCCCCCCCCCCCCACCCACCCACCCAGCCCATTGACTTTGTTGACTGATCCCCTCATTGTACCTAAACAATACGTTAGCTGGTCCCATTTAGTTGATTCCTTTAACAACAAAGGCGTGTTGCCCTACGTCCCTTCATCAAAAAGTGTAAAATACTAACACCACAACGATGTCTTTTCAGGAGATATGCATTACCAACACATTTTCTGCAAAGGACTAAACAGTTGGTGATTAAGAAGCCCATCAGTAAAAGTTGCAGTGTACTGCAGCACAGCTTGCGGGGTGCCGCAGAATTCTATTTAAGTGTCAGCCATTGTTGCCAGAATGACGTAATTTACCACAATCTGCCATAGTCTACCACAGACGGTGGCGGCAAAACCTCAACATGTTTAAAGGAAGAACCACTATAAAACACTTTCGGCAGAGTCGTAACCAGCTGGCCGTTCAGTGCAGACAGGACAAGCCTATTGCCATAAGCACAAAGAGCCTCAGCTTCTCCAGCCCACCATGCCAGTGTACCGAAGCCGGATAAAGGACAATTTCTGCGTTTACACAGGCAGCCCAAGTGTGATATTTTTTTCCCTAGTTGTTCTTTTGACCAATCAGATCAGTTCTGAAAAAGATCTGATGTGATGCAGACCAATTAGTGGAAACACTATCAGAATTGGGCTGCCTGTGTAAACACAGTCAGCGTGGCTCAGCATAAGACCATGTAGAACACACAGGAGGCTGCTGAGGGGAGGATGGCTCAAAATATTGCCCGGAACGGAGCACATGGAATGGCATCAAACACATGGAATCCACTCATTCCGCTCCAGCCATTACCATGAGCCCGTCCTCCCCAATTAAGGTGCCACCAACAGAACAGGAGTCTCAAACCCTGTTCCTGGAGAGCTACCCTCCTGTGGGTTTTTGCTCCAACTCCAGTTGTAATTGACCTAGTTCAGCTTATCAACCAGCTAAATATTAGAATCAAGTGAGTTCACAGAAGATATTTATATACTGTAATCTGTACAGTGGTTTGTAGCATCAAACAGATGATAGACATTCAGATATCCAAATATATTTTTTTTCTATGTAAAATTCTAAAGTACAGTGTGTACATTATTTAATGTTATTGCAAGAGAACTGGGTATTCAACAAAAATGGTATATGGTAAAAGTAACATTCCAAAACAATTGTATGAACAGTGTAGTTCAGTGTGTCCGAGTGTGTCTCAGGTGTCGAGACACACACGTACAGAGAACTGTAGCTACAGATTGTTACAACAGATAATGTGATTTAGCCAAAGATTTTTTCCAACATCTTGTCTATTTCAAATATTCCCTCATTGATAGAGACAACTGGGTCCAAAGCGCTGCATGTCATGATGACACAGACCGGTCTTGACCAATGAGTGAGAAGACTTAAAATAGACACAATGGCGGCACACCAGAGGAGACTGGTGGGAGGAGCTATAGGAGGACTGGCTCCTTTTAATGGCTGGAAGTGTATTAATGGAACGTTGTCAAACACATCAAAAATATGGAAACAACATGTTTGACTCCGTTCCATCTCTTCCATTCCAGCCATTACAATGAGCCCGTCCTCCTATAGCTCCTTCCACCAGCCCCCTCTGCAGTGCACATTTTTTTACAGTTTAACCGAGCCAGCATAACAACAACATTAGTTTAGACTAGTTGAACTTGCATACATGTGCACAGGCACATATATTACATTTACAACAATATCAAGCCTAAAATAAAGAAATATGGCAAAACCCTCAACCTTTGCACAGTGACCAGACCGTACAAAGGAGCCTAGCTAGGTAGGCAGACAGTATCTACCTACAGCCATGTCTATCAGGCATGCTTAGGCAAACATTGTAATAGTAAAACCAGCTTCCATTTTAGAGATTTACAACACTAAATTGTTGTATTATTGCTTCTCTCTACTGTTTGCTAGTAAATGTAGTTAGCTAGCCTGTTGGATATGCAATACTTGTTATTTACATCTGTTTGAAATCCTATCTTACTTTACTTTATGAGATTGATATGCATCCATGGACATAATCATAACCAATGTCAACCCTCATCAATTATGTTACATAGCTCGCTAGTACAAGGATTTATAGATGCTGATGTCAACAAGTTACAATTGTGAGCCATCAATACACAATATGGCTCTCAGTAGATAAATTAAAGTTAGCTAGGTGGCTTGCAGGGAAAATAACCTAGCTAGGCATTGTATTTGTCATCTGCCCTCTTGGTGCTGTCATCGGCTGTAGCTGAGCTTCTAACTTTAGCTAAATCCAACTTCTCATTTCGAATCCTTTTTGCTATATTCCAGTTGAAACATCTTTGAAAGCTGTTCTGATGTCCAGAAACTCTTTTCAGTCATAGGTTACGATGGCTGAAACATTACGTACCAGCATACCACCCTGCATACCACTGCTGGCTTGCTTCTGAAGCTAAGCAGGGTTGGTCCTGGTCAGTCCCTGGATGGGAGACCAGATGCTGCTGGAAGTGGTGTTGGAGGGCCAGTAGGAGGCACTCTTTCCTCTGGTCTAAAAAATATCCCAATGCCCCAGGGCAGTGATTGGGGACACTGCCCTGTGTAGGGTGCTGTCTTTCGGATGGGATGTTAAACGGGTGTCCTGACTCTCTGAGGTCATTAAAGATCCCATGGCACTTATCGTAAGAGTAGGGGTGTTAACCCCGGTGTCCTGGCTAAATTCCCAATCTGACCCTCAAACCATCATGGTCACCTAATAATCCCCAGTTTACAATTGGCTCATTCATCCCCCTCCTCTCCCCAGGTCGTTGCTGCAAATGAGAACGTGTTCTCAGTCAACTTACCTGGTAAATAAATATATAAAATCAGCACTATTTTTGGGGGGCCATTGCCCCCAGTACCATTATAACCTATCATACACAGTACATGTGGCAGGACTTGCAAACTATCACAGATTAAAAAGGGAAACACAGCCAAGAGCTGCCTAGTGACACAAGCCTACCAGATGATCTAAAAACCTTCTATGCGCGCTTTGAGGCTAGCAACACTGAACTATGCAAGAGAACACAAGCTGTTCGGATGACTGCGTGAATATGCTCTCTGTAGCCGATGTGAGTAAGACCTTTAAACAGATTAACATTAACAAGGCTGCAGGGCCAGACAGATTACCATGACGTGTGCTCACAACATGCACTGACCAACTGGCAATTGTCTTCACTGACATTTTCAACCTCTCCCTGACCCTGTCAGTAATGCCTACATGTTTCAAGCAGACTACCATAGTCCCTGTGCCCAAGAAAGCCAAGGTAAACTTTGCTTTGAAAGGCTTGTCTTGGCTCGCATCAACACCATCAACACCATCATCCCAGACACACTGGACCCACTCCAATTCACATACCGCCCAAACAGATCCACAGATGATGCAATGCTTATTGCACTTCACACTGCCCTTTCCCACCTGGACAAAAGGAACACCTACGTGAGAATGCAGTTAATTGACTACAGCTCAGCGTTCAACACCATAGTTCCCTCGAAGCTCATCACGAAGCTAAGGACCATGGGATTAAACACCTCCCTCTGCAACTGGATCCTGGACTTCATGACGGTCTGCCCCAGGTGGAGAGGGTAGAGAACAACACTTCCGCCACGCTGACCCTCAGCATTGGGTCCCCTCGGAGTGCGTGCTTAGTTCCCTTCTGTACTCTCCTGATCCCCAATGATGATGAGACAGTTTATAAGGTGGACATCAGAGACCTGGCAGTGTGGTGCCAGGGCAACAACCTCTCCTTCAACATCAGCAAGTCAAAGGAGCTGATCGTGGACTACAGGAAACGGAGGGCCAAGCAATCCCCCATCCACATCATCAGGGCTGTTGTGGAGCAGGTCAAGAGCTTCGGTGTCCACATCACTAAGGAACTATCATGGTTGACACATCAACACAGTCGTGAAGAGGTCACGACAACCCCTCTTCCCCCTCAGGAGGCTGAACATATTTCGCATGGGTCCTCAGATCCTCAGAAAAGTATATAGTTGCACCATTAAGAGCATCTTGACTGGCTGTATCACCGATTTGTGTGGCAACTGCTTGTCATTGAACCACTAAGCTTTACAATGCGTAAGGTCCAGTACATGACTGGGGCTGAGCTCCCTGCCTTCTCCCCTCTATACCAGGCGGTGTGTTACGGCTGTCGTAATCATCCTCCTCGGACGAGGAGGAGAGGCGAGAAGGATCAGACCAATATGCAGAGTGGAAAGTGGTCATCTTTTAATTCACGTAGACTGAACACTTAATATACAAAACAACAAACGTGACAAAACCGCAAACAGTCCCGTGTGGTACTAACACTGACCCGAGATACAAACACCCACAAAAACCACGTGAATCACAGGCTGCCTAAGTATGATTCTCAATCAGGGACAACGATTGACAGCTGTCTCTGATTGAGAATCATACCCGGCCGAACACAAACAACCCAACATAGAAAATAACACCTCGACAACCCACCCCAACTCACGCCCTGACCAACTAAATAAATACAAGACAAAAGAAAAACAGGTCAGGAACGTGACACGGTGTCAGAGGAAGGCCCCAAACATTGTCAAAGACTCCAGCCACCCAATTAATTTTTTATTTTTTAAATTAAGGTCAAGAACAAATTCTTATTTACAATAACGGCCTACCCCTGCCAAACCCTAACCCGCCGACGCTGGACCAATTGTGCACCACCCTATGGGACTCCAAATCACGGTCATCTGTGATACAGCCTGGAATCGAACCAGTGTGACACCTCTAGCACTGTGCTGCAGTGCCATAGACCGCTGTGCCACTCAGGAGTCATAGACAGTTCTCTCTGCTACCGCATGGCAATGCACAACTCTGGAACCAACAGGACCCTGAACAAGCTTAAAGACTACTAAATAGTCATTTAAATAGTTACCAAAAGCTACCTGGAATATCTGCATTGACCATTTTTGCAATTAATATTTTGACTCAGGACCAAACCCAAACGGAATCTGCCTGAATTTTATTCTATATTCTGCGTAGATTTCTGCCCAAAATCTGCAGACAGATTTTTCATGCCTCTAAAGTACTAACATTATTTAATAACATAACCTACGGTTATCCTTCTACTAAAGCTCAGTCAAAAATAACCTCTACACCAACTCAACCTTTATCTGGTCCTTTTATTGGAAACGTTTCCTTATTGAAAAATATGACCTAAATAAATAGAGCGTTACTAACAAAGTACAAAGGCATATATTGTAAATACAAATAATACATTGATGAATCCATCTATGAATACATAAACGCCAAATAGATTAGATGAACTATTCTGTCTCGTCGTTCCATTCACCATATAACTATTATCACAAAGCTTCTAACCAAAACACAGGAAGAGTGGGAGATTTGGTGGGTGTGTTTGTGACTGATGTGCTTTTTAATGCTCAATGCTATTATACCTTGCAATCAACATCTTTAAACAATTATCTGTGATGCTCCTTCTACGCTGACTAAGTAGCATCTGATAATGTAAGAAAAGTCTCTCTACATCCACTGAGGTAGTGGGGAGGCACAGATGTATCGCCACAATCCTATTCTGCCTAGCACCCCACTAGTCCACTGCACTGACTTCCATAGTGTCTGCCTTGTCAATGCCCATGTATCTGTGCCACTCCTCTGCAGATACCTGGCTCAGAGCAGGGAGAGCATGGACATAGGCCTTCATGTCCTTTCTTGCCCCTTGCGCTGGGATAGACCCTCCATGCTTGTAGTGTTTCTTCAGAAATATGGAGAACTTGGGCCTATATCTGCTTCGATTAATATATCTGCTTCGATTAATATATCTGCTTCGATTAAAGTCCAACATGAACTTCTTTCTGTCAGCTGTGGAGAGGGTCTTTGCCAGACAGGAGGCCAGGGTCTGTGTTCTTGTTTGGACTGAAAACATTTAGAAATTATAGAATGTTAAATTTGGCAGGTTGAGTTCAACAACAGCCCTACAGTAGATATCAAGCTTTGAAGCTAAGCACTCTTTCTCCTGAAGCAACAAACACACACATACACACACACACACACACACACACACACACACACACACACACACACACACACACACACACACACACATACAATAAACCTGACAGTATGTCTCTCACACACACACACACACACACACACACACACACACACACACACACACACACACACACACACACACACACACACACACACACACACACACACACACACACACACACACACACACACACACACACACACACACACACACACAGCTAAAGCAGCTAAAGCATCAGAACGCTTACCTGGTCCACTAGCATTCCTATTTGTGTGTTGGAGTGACCTCAGGTGCTCAACCGCAGTTTTACGCCGTACAGTATGTAGTTGATTGAATTCTGACAGTCTTTGCAGAAAAATAATCCTCCATCCTCGTACAGTTCAGCTGGAAACATCCTGTCCCTGGCTGTTATTCTGGTCGCCAAGTCTTTACTCCTCAGCTCCTATACTGTAAATCTGGGCATTTTTAGCTAGCTAGATAAAGTGACTTCACTCCTCAGACATCTGCCATTCACTCACTGAGCTGTCTGCACCACTCACACATGAGAGGGGCTACAGTAAGAGTGGGACACCTCTAGCTACACTTTTGGGTGATTGAAATACATGAAAATTTTATGAAAATGCTAATTCAGCAACAAGTCAATTTTTGTTAACTTTTCTATCAGCTGGCAGTGTATTTTTAGCTTTAGAATCCTACGCGTTCTATTTGAAATTCTGCAGATTTTCATCGTAATTCTGCGTGCGTGGATGCCGTGTGGGCCTGCTCATGACATACGCTGCTGTTACTGTTGATTATCTATCTTGTTGCCTAGTCAGCTTATCCCTACTTATATGTACATATCTACCTCAATTATCTCGTTCCCCTGCACATTGACTCGCTACTGGTACCCCGTGTATATGGCCAAGTTATCGTTACTCATTGTGTTATTGTTTCTCTATTTTCAACTTTTTCATATTTTGGGGGGGATTGTTGGGAAGTAAGCATTTTACTATTAGTCTACACCTGTTGTTTACGAAGCATGTGACAAATTACATTCGATTTAATCAGCAATGTTCCCTCTAAACTGCGTGCACACGGCCGGTAGGGGCAATTGTAAAAATATAAGAAGCAAATCAACTGAAGTCAATTAAAAGTAGCTCCATATTTAGTTTTATGAGTATAACCAATAGAAAGTCCCAATCAGTTGGCTACCTCGAAGTGGAGATAGCCCTCAATGTCACTGCCATCCTGTCACAGAAGAGGGCTTTGTATAGACTGCAAATGGTCTTTCTAGTATCTCTATGGGCCCCCCTAGAGAAGGGCTACCCAAAAGAGTGCCAGTCCTTAGTATCCCGATACCAACATTAGCAAAATGCTAACATGATGACCTAGGATATCCAAACAGTGGTCTACAATGAAAAAGACATCAAATAACTTATCTTAAGGTAATAAAGTGATTGGGGTAAAAACTCAGAAAACTATCCCATTTAAGTGTTTTTTAGACTCTACTAGTTAGATTTTCCATGTCTGCTACTTTTTATTATCTGCCCGCTCCGGGCTTCTGGACATAAATTCATATTTAAAGTCATTCTTCGAGTTTAGATTCCCCCTCCATTGTGAGGGGACGACACCATTATGATTGGCTGCGTTTAAAAGTGGCACATTCCATTTAGGGATATATTCTTGGGCAGAAATCTGGAGACTGTATGGCTTTTTTAAAGAAATGTACACTCCTTATGTAACACTTCCATTTTGCTCTCAATAGAACTGCAAGGATCATCATTTTTGCCATGAATGTTTCCTTTGCACTCCATTCATATACATTATTATGACAATGTGCTTAGCTTTGAGAGGACATTTTATAATGGATAGTCTTTAAATAGCATAAGGATATTCAAACAAACATAGAAACAGTGCTCACCCCCAGTGATGGATTTCTACTCAGAAAAGCAATCTCACACTTTTGGATAAATATGCTGAAGAACTGCAATGGTTGCACTGGCATTGAGCATGGATGGATATATCATGGGAATGAAGATCATTGTGACATAGCCTACCCTAGAAGAGAAAGACTATGACCTTGGACAACAGGGAGTCGTGATGAGTCTAAGACCATGTCCTGACATATTCCGTGTTAGAATAGGAGTATCTTTCCAGAGAGAATCATGTTCCAAATGACATGTGGATTTCCACCTTAATCAATGGGTAAGTAGAGTTGTACCCTGCATACTCTTGAAGTGTCGTGGAGTTAAAAGTGATCCTTACAGGCAGTCAGACAGTCAACCTGCTGCAGAACCAAAAAAAGAAGAAGATATGACTTGTTGATTATGGTTATTTATTCCCGCACGAAGAAGGACAAACAATTTGACATTCAAGCCATCATCTTTGTGTCCTGACAGCTTGTGGCCATGCAACAAATGGTTGCTATGAATTTGTCTTGTATGGGTACTACACACGAGACCCAAACAAATCTCTTGCACAAGCTGTTAATGATGAAATATTTATTATGTCCTGTGTGGAGGCTTTGTGGAGAAGTTGTGATCCAGTCATCTCCCTAGCCCATTTCACACTGCAGACTCCCCTCTCCCCCTTCCAAAATGTGTCCGATACAGCAAAGGTCAGCAACCCCAGCCAGGCAGTGACCTGTAGCAAGGAGGTTTATTAGAAATCAATCCCAGTGACCTTTTCAGCTTACGAAGGGCCTCACCAGTAAGACACATGTTTGATCTGGATAAAGCAGGCATACTGTTGGCCACACATGCACATAAACATCACACATCCATACGCAAACACACACAGGGACACGTCAAAATACACAGGCACATCCACAAAGACACACTGAGGCAAGAAATCTGTATATATATATATACTATACACACCCCACACTTGTGTTTGAGTGTGTGTGGTTGTGTTTGTGGTTGTGTGCGTGTTTGTGTGGTTGTCAGTGTGTTTGTGTGTGTGTTTGTGTGTTGGTGTGTGTGTTTGTGTGGTTGTGTGTGTGTTTGTGTGGTTGTATGTGTGTTTGTGTTGTTGTGCTTGTGTGTGTGTGTGTGTGTGTGTGTGTGTGTGTGTGTGTGTGTGTGTGTGTGTGTGTGTGTGTGTGTGTGTGTGTGTGTGTGTGTGTGTGTGTGTGTGTGTGTGTGTGTGAGGGGGTATTCGTAATTATCGTCTCCCTATATCATTCAGGCTGCTACAGTTTGAGTGCCTCTCAAATGTATTGACAATGTATATCTCAGATGGGAGCTGGCCATTAAAGGCGACAGATTTACATGACGTAATTGTTCTTACAGCGATGGCTGCGTCTTTTTCTAAAGGAAGGGGGTCATTCATTCAAACAATCCCATAATGATGGCTTATATTCATAACTAACAAAGCTAAGGTATTCAGCTAACTAACAAAGCTAAGGTATTCAGAATAAGGCCTTGTATATAACTGCATTATTATTCTATTGTGTTACGATTTCCTTTTTTTCTTATTTGCAAGATCTTCTTACTTTTTAGCTCTGCATTGTTAAGAAAGGGTTCGTAAGTAAGCATTTCATGATAAAGTCTACACCTGTTGAATTCGGCGCATGTGACAAATACATTTGATTTAATTTGATTTGTGTCTAAAATAAGAAGTGAAAGATGTCACTGGGATTATGTGCAAGTGGCTGTGTGATTTCACTCTATAGTTTTACTCTGACTTGCAACCATATGTCTTAGCTGTACACATCACAATTAAAGAACAAGATGTACAGCACTGACTGTATACTGTATGTGAGATTAGAAACAAGGTCTGTGTAGGGGTCATCTGATTGCTGACGTAAAATAAACAACATATTGCAACAAACTGTAATGGCAAGTGAGTCAGCATCCGCCCCCTCTGTGTGAGTCAAGGCATCAGAACAATGTAAGATAAAATTAACAGAAACCCAAGACTGTACATGTTTACTTGAGGCAGACAGAATCCTCATGGACCTTTTTTTCTCTCTTAAGACTGACAGTCTGCAAATGAAAAAGCTCAATTCCACATGATGGTAATGGCAGATGAACGCTTCAGAATGCATGCAGCCATAGTTAGATCAGGTTGAATGCTTCCCCTTCTAGTCACACACACACACACAATGAGTTGAGTTTGAGTGAATCACTGTGCCATGGCTACAACACAGGAAGCTGACTATATAATGGCGCCGGAGGGGATGGCTGCCGTTTTATGGACTCACATTTTTTGTAACTCATTTTGTACATAATGTTGCTACTAACGTCTCTTATGACCGAAAATAGCTTCTGGACATCAGAACAGCGCTACTCACCTCGAACTGGACAAAGATTTCTTCTTTATTGAGTCCGACGCAAAGGATATACTGCTTCCCGGAGACCAGGCCCAAATCCCCGTCATTCGTGTGAAGAAAAGATGGAAATACAGTGGGCGAGTGAGTAAACTACCACTACTCTCGGTATTATTGGCCAACGTGCAATCATTGGAAAACAAATGAGATGATCTACGATTATGACTATCTAACCAACGGGACATTAAAAACTGTAATATCTTATGTTTCACCGAGACTTGGTTGAACGACGACACGGATAATTCAGAGCTGGCTGGCTTGTCCTTGTTTCGGCAGGACAGAGCAGCTATGTCTGGTAAGATGAGGGGTGTGACCATTTGTCAATAACTGCTGGTGCGCGATGTCCAATATTAAAGAAGTCTCAAGGTATTGCTCGCTTGAGGTAGAATACCTCATGATAAGCTGTAGACCACACTTTCTACCAAGAGAGTTCACATCTATATTAAACCTGTTGAGGATGGGGGCGCTGTTGTGACTATTTATGCTAATCGTGTAATTTTTGAAACGGCTTCCCACAAAGTTCTTGATCGTACAATATGCATATTATTATTATTATTGGATAGAAAACAGTCTATAGTTTCTATAGGAGTTGGAATTTTGTCTCTAAGTGGAACAGAGCCCATTCTACAGCAATTTCCCTGACATGGAGTCAGATTTCAGAAATTTTGGCCACTGTTCTGGAGTCAGTTAAAAGGGCACTGTTATTGCTATGACTATACGGACACTGCTTACGTCTTCCCCTGGATGCCTTTACGTGATGACGATTTGAATGGGGTCGATTGCGCGTTCACAGGCACTATAAATAAAAAAAACCTGTAGCTAGCAAGTCTTTTCTTGCTGCGTAATGCGCGTGGAGGACATCGACCCGCACTTGTTCCAAGCATTAGTGGAGGGAGTAATATTACTCTGGTCATGTTTCTACTCGTTATGGGAGTTAAAAACATCATAAGGTAGTTAATTTAAAGCGTTTTATAGCAATTTATATCCGTTTAGTGCGATTTTGGGACATTTATTTCTGAAACGCTGTGAATTGCTGGGCACGCTTCCAGTTCATCCCGAACGCAGTTGGCATTTCCACATGGCAAGAGGACAGCTTTCCACCAAAAGACGATTGGACCCAAGAAAGGATCCTTTGCCCAAGATACTGATGGAAGAACAGCTCAAAGTAGGACATTTTTATTATGATAAATCGTGTTTCTGTCGAAAAATGTTAGTGGCTTAGGACGCCATGTTTTTTGACGTAGCTTCGCTTGGCGCAAACTGTATTGAAAAGTAAAGATAATTTAAAAAATGTAATTCCGCGATTGTATTAAGAATTAAATTGTCTATCAATCCCTGTCCACCCTATATTTTTTAGTCACGTTTATGAGTATTTATGTATAAGAGTAGATCACTGTCTAAGTGGCGCAAGGACATTTTCTGACCAGCTGAGCTACTTTTCACATTGTCTAACCATGATTTTGGTGGCTAAATATAAACATTTTCGATCAAACTCTATATGGATTGTGTAATATGATGTTACAGGAGTGTCATCTGAAGAATTCTGAGAAGGTTAGTGAAAAAATTTATATATTTTGGCGATGTTGACTTTTATCGCTCACTTTGGCTAGAATCAATGCTGGGCTGCTATGTGCTATGTGCTATGCTAATATAACGATTTATTGTGTTTTCGCTGTAAGACACTTAGAAAATCTGAAATATTGTCTGTATTCACAGGATCTGTGTCTTTCGATTCGTGTATGCTGTGTATTTTTACGAAATGTTTGATGATTAGTAAGTAGGTAAACACGTTGCTCTAAGTAGTTTTTCTATTCCATTTGTGACGGTGGGTGCAATTGTAACCTATGCCATCTACCTGAAATATGCACTTTTTTCTAACAAAACCTATCCCATACCATAAATGTTATCAGACTGTCATCTGATGAGTTTTTTTCTTGGTTAGGGGCTATAAATATCTTAGTTTAGCCGAATTGATGATAGCTACTGGTGTTGGTGGACAAATAAAAGATGGTGGATTATGCTAATGTGTTTTTAGGTAATAGATGTACATCTTTACATATTGTGTCTTCCCTGTAAAACATTTTAAAAATCGGACATGTTGGCTGGATTCACAAGATCTGTGTCTTTCATTAGCTGTATTGGACTTTAATGTGTGAAAGTTAAATATTTAAAAAAAATATTTTTTTTGAATTTCGCGGCACTGGTTTTTCAGTGGGGGTGGGGGGGGAGTGCCGCTAGCGGCACTCTCATCCTAGACAGGTTAATCGTAGCCGTCTATTTACCACCACAAACCGATGCTGGCACTAAGACCGTACTCAACGAGCTGTATGAGGTGAATAAGCAAACAAGAAAGTGCTCATCCAGAAGTGGCGCTCCTAGTGGCCGGGGACGTAAATGCATGCAAACTTAAATCATCATTTCAACCAGCATGTCTCATGTGCAACCAGAGGAAAAAAACTCAAGACCACCTTTACTCCACACAGAGTCACATACAAAGCTCTCCCTCGCCCTCCATTTGGCAAATCTGACCATAACTCTATCCTCCTGATTCCTGCTCACAAGCAAAAACAATATGAGGAAGTACCAGTCACTCGCTCAATAAGGAAGTGATCCGATGACGTGGATGCTACGCTACACGGCTGTCTGAATAGCACAGACTGGAATATGTTCCGGGATTCATCCAATGGCGTTGAGGAGTATACCACCTCAGTCACCGGCTTCATCAATAAGTGCATCGACGACGTCATCCCCACAGTAACTGTATGTACATATCCCAACCAGAAGTGATTGAATACAGGCAACATCCACACCGAGCTAAAGTCTAGAGCTGCCGCTTTCAAGAAATCCTGCTATGCCCTCAGACAAACCATCAAACAGGCAAAGCATCAATAAAGGACTAAGATTGAATCCTACTACACCGGTTCTAACGCTCGTCGGATGTGGCAGAGCTTGAAAACTATTATGGACTACAAAGGGAAACCCAGCCGCGACCTGCCCAGTGACGCGAGCCTAACAGACGAGCTTAATTACTTTTATGCTCGCTTTGAGACAAGCAACACTGAAGCGTGTATGAGAGCACTAGCTGTTTCACGACTGTGTGATCACGCTCTCTGTAGTCGATGTGAGCAAGACCTTTAAACAGGTCAACATTCACAAAGCCGCGGGGCCAGACAGATTACCAGGACGTGTACTCAGAGCAGCTGCAGTCCAACTGGCAAGTGTATTCATGAACATTTTCAACCTCTCCCTGGACGTGTCTGTAATACCTACATGTTTCAAACATACCACCATAGTCCCTGTGCCCAAGAAAGCGAATGTTACCTGCATAAATTATTACTGCCCGTAGCACTCACGTCAGTAGCCATGAAGTGCTTTGAAAGGCTGGCTATGGCTCACATCAACACCATCATGCCAGAAACCCTAGACCCACTCCAATTATCATACTGCCACAACAGATCCGCAGATGACGCAATCTCTATCGCACTCCACACTGAACTTTCCCACCCGGACAAAAGGAACACCTATGTGAGAATGCTGTTCATTGACTACAGCTCAGCGTTCAACACCATAGTGGCAACAAAGCTCATCACTAAGCTAAGGACCCTGGGACTAAACACCTCCCTCTGCAACTGGATCCTGGACTTCCTGACGGGCCCCCTCCAGGTGGTAAGGGTAGGAAACAACATATCTGCCACGCTGATCCTCAACACTGGGGCCCCTCAGGGGTGCATGCTTAGCCCCCTCCTGTACTCCCTGTTCACCCACGACTGTGTGGCCAAGCATGACTTCAACACAACATTATTAAGTTTGCTGATGACACAACAATGGTAGGTCTGATCACCGACAACAATGAGCCAGCCTATAAGGAGGAGGTCAGATATCTGGCAGTGTGGTGCCAGGACAACAGCTTCTCTCTCAATGTGATTAAGACAAAGGAGCTGATCATGGACTATAGGAAAAGGCAGGCTGAACAGGCCCCCGTTAACCTGTTAAGGCTAGGGGGTGCTGTTGTCACTATTTATGGAAATCGTGTAATTTTTGAAACGGCTTCCTACAAAATTCTTGATCGTACAATATGCATATTATTACTATTATTGGATAGAAAACAGTCTATAGTTTCTATAGGCGTTGGAATTTTGTCTCTGAGTGGAACAGAACTCATTCTACAGCAATTTCCCTGACATGGAGTCAGATTTCACACATTTTGGCCCCTGTTCTGGAGTCAGTTTTAAGGCCACTGTTATTCCTATGAGTATACGGACACTGCTTACGTCTTCCCCTGGATGCCTTTACGTGATGACGCTTTGAATGGTATCGATTGCCCAATCACAGCCACTATAAATGAAAAAATCCTGTAGGTAGGAACTCTTTTCTTGGTGCGTCAGGCGCGCGGAGGACACCGACCCACTGTTTTTCCAAGCATTAGTGTAGCCAGTTATATTTCTCCGGTCATATTTTTACTCGTTATAGGAGTTAAAAACATCATAAGGTAGTTAATTTAAAGCGTTTTATAGCAATTTATATCCGTTTAGTGCGATTTTGGGACATTTATTTCTGAGCCACTGTGAATCTCTGGGCACCGTTCCAGTTCATGCCGAACGCAATGTGCATTTCTACATGGCAAGAGGACAGCTTTCGACCAAAAGACGATTAGACCCAAGAAAGGATTCTTTGACCAAGATTCTGATGGAAGAACAGCTCAAAGTAGGAACAATTTATTATGATAAATCGTGTTTCTGTCGAAAAATGTTAGTGGCTTAGGACGCCATCTTGTTTGACGTAGCTTCGCTTGGCGCAAACTGTATTGAAAAGTAAGGATAATTAAAAAAATGTAATTCCGCGATTGTATTAAGAATTAAATTGTCTATCAATTGCTGTCCACCCTATATTTTTTAGTCACGTTAATGAGTATTTATGTATACGAATAGATCACTGTCTAATATGGCGCATGACATTTTCTGACCAGCTGGGCTACTTTTCTCAGTGTCTAACCATGATTTTGGTGGCTAAATATGCACATTTTCGAACAAACTGTATATGTATGTTGTAATGTGATGTTACAGGAGTGTCATCTGAAGAATTCTGAGAAGGTTAGTGAAAAAATTAATATATTTTCGCGATGTTTACGTTATCGCTCTCTTTGGCTAGAATCAATGCTGGGGTAATGTTTGCACATGTGCTATGCTAATATAACGATTTATTGTGTTTTCGCTGTAAGACACTTAGAAAATCTGAAATATTGTCTGTATTCACAGGATCTGTGTCTTTCGATTAGTGTATGCTGTGTATTTTTACGAAATGTTTGATGATTAGTAGTTAGGTAAACACGTTGCTCATTGTAATTATTCTAGTCCATTTGTGACGGTGGGTGCAATTGTAAACTATGACATCTACCTGAAATATGCTAATTTTTCTAACAAAACCTATCCTATACCATAAATATGTTATCAGACTGTCATCTGAGGAGGTTTTTTCTTGGTTGGTGGCTATCAATATCTTAGTTTAGCCGAATTGGTGATAGCTACTGGTGTTGGTGGACAAAGAAAAGATGGTGGATTATGCTAATGTGTTTAGCTAATAGATTTACATCTTTACATATTGTGTCTTCCCTGTAAAACATTTTAAAAATCGGACATGTTGGCTGGATTCACAAGATCTGTGTCTTTCATTAGCTGTATTGGACTTTGTGTGGGAAAGTTAAATATTTAAAAAATATATATTTTTTGAATTTCGCGGCTCTGCCTTTTCAGTGGGGGTGGGGGGGGTGTGCCGCTAGCGGCACCCCGGGGCGAGACAGGTTTTAACATCGACGGGACTGAAGTGGAGCGGGTGGAGAGTTTAAAGTTCCTTGGTGTCCACATCACCAACAACTATTATGATCTAACCACACCAAGACAGTGACTGAAAAGATTAGGCATGGGTCCCCAGATCCTTAAAAAGTTCCAGAACTGCACCGTCGAGAGCATCTTGACCGGTTGCATCACCGCCTGGTATGGCAACTGCTCACCATCTGACCGTAATGCGCTACAGAGGGTAGTGCGTATGGCCTAGTACATCACTGGGACCAAGCTTCCTGACATCCAGGACCTATATACTAGGCGGTGTCACAGGAAGGCCCAAAAAATTGTCAAAGACTCCAGTCACCAAATCCATCAACTGTTCTCTCTGTTACCGCACGGCAAGCGTTACCGGAGCTCCAAGTCTAGGACCAAAAGGCTCCTTAACATAAGACTGCTTAACAATTAATCAAATGGCCATCTGGACTATTTACATTGACCCCCCCCTTTTTGTTTTCACACTGCTGCTACTCGGGGGGCTCCCGAGTGACGCAGCGGTTTAAGGCACTGGATCTCAGTGCTTGAGGCGTCACTACAGACATCCTGGTTCGAATCCATGCTGTATCACAACCGCCCTTAATTGGGAGTCCCATAGGGCAGCGCACAATTGGCCCAGCTTCGTCCGGGTTTGGCCGGTGTAGGCCGTCATTGTAAATAATAATTTGTTCTTAACTGACTTGCCTAGTTAAATAAAGGTTCAATATAAAAATAAATGATCCTTGCTGCTTATTATCTGTGCATAGTCACTTTACAAGTGACCTTGACTAACCTGTACCCCCGGATATTGACTTGCTACTGATATCTCCTGTATATAGCCTTGTTATTGTTACGTACATTTCTTGATTGATTAGATTCTTTTTACTTTAGTTTATTTAGTAAATATTTTATTAACTCTATTTCTCTAACTGCATTGTTGGTTAAGGGCTTGTAAGTACAAATATCACGCTAAATTGAATAGAGGTGAGTACACCTGTTGTATTCGGTGCATTTTGAGTACAGAATGGACACAGGGAAATGGACTAGTTGAACATGGATTAACGAGTTCATTCCCACTCTGGGGACTCTGGAGAAATGGATGGGTGATGGGCAGCCAATTAATGTGATGTCTATGCCTTAGTCAGGTTAAGAAAGACAGAGTAGCAGAGTGTGTGTGTAGGTGCGTGAGTATGTGTGTGTGTGTGAAAGGCTTCATTTGGACATCTAGTTTGTAGCCATCTCAACCAGACACATGGAAGCACACAGAAAATGCAAACGATTGAAGTGTGTACGATTACGATAAACAATATATGCCAAGGCACGCAGTGGTATACACAAATAAACTGTGAAGAAAACACATTCAGTTCAAGAATACCCTTTCAACATTTTGCCTATTCTATTCATTTCTCCCTAAGCTTCACACCATCCACTGGTGTGACTGTGATTATAACAGGCAGTTTGGTTACTATTGCAACTGTCATTACACCAATGGAAATTACACTCCTAGTAATGTCCAGTGTACCAAAGCAGGATTTAATCTCTCAGTGCAAATGCGACGTCGAGAACGAATGACCGCGGCTCTCACAATCCAGAGAGAGCTCTCACTGTACCTTTGCTGCCAATCTGTCCTGCTAACAGACTCTAACCCCTGCACAACAGCCCTGGTAACCACGGGCAACACAGCCACCGCACTCTGCTTGATCTGGAATGAGGGAGATGGCTTTTATGCAGGTCAATTATGTATCTGTGGGTCCTTCTGGAGAGATGGTGGCCTCTTCCAACACCATTGTGCAGGGGACTAACACATGCACTCTCGCCCGAGAGTGCATTAACATTTGGCTAGTGGTGATGAGCGAGAGATAGCATACATGCTTGGTTTTGATGAAATGCTAAATGGCAACCTTTGATACCATGGCCTCTGAGCTTCCCTCACTTTGATGAGAATGCGACTTTGTCCATGCTCACCTCATCATTGAGATGAAGTGGTGACCTTTGTCAACTGTTAGTTTAGCAGGCAGCATGTCTTACTGTCACTTACAAAAACCTTTTCCTCCTAAATCTTTTAAGATATATGTCAAAACTTTATTCAAACCCCTTAAATAGAAATGTTTCAACCAACTTTAGAAGTGCCTCTGAACTACGGTTTACCCCTCTCCATCGTCAAACTTGCCTGGAGGCTTTTGTCTCTTCCTCTGAAGACAATGCATAATCAAAAGAAAGAATTGTTACTTTTTTTCCAAGGACTCTCCAATCATGGCTAATGCATAATGATCCATGCTATGTTTGACAAGCTAAATGTGTAGGTCTGCTACTACAAGACTAGTACAAACTGTACCAGCAAATGAAGAATAATTGCTGCTGTCAACAAGGCTTTTTTTCTTATTCTTTTTTCATACCCTTCATCGAAAATATAAAAGCACTATGAAAAAGCAGCACTTTTCTGTTCCCAATGGGACCGTTTAACAATGAATCGTCTTAAACCTCTGTTTAAGGCCGTGGATGATTTGTGTCCGTTGAGAGGGCGGATGCAGATGAGACGTCATTAAGAACAATGCTATGAAGTAGTTTGGCACAGCAGGCTACTCTTCCCTAGCGTCCTGTAGATCTGCTCCATTGGAAGCATTCCATTTCAGGGGTCTCAAAACATTGTTGAACCCCCATGAAGAAGAAAGACCTTGGAGAACTGGGGATGACTTCCCAGACCCAGATAAAATAGATCTAAAAGTGGGTCTCAAGTAAATGATGAATGATGAATAACAGTATGGGCTGATGGTCCTACCTCGACAAATTGTATTAACTAACCTGATTCAATTCAACCTAATAATCTTATTATGTTACACGCATCTCAATGATAATCTGATGAGACAATATGGATTCCTTGCTGTGCAATATCTAATAATGTAATATTGAAATACTGTGTTTAATTAAAATCAATATGTAATAGAGTACTAGGTTTGTAGAAAATACTACGAAATTGAAATGAAAACGTTGTATGATTATGGTCAATTGTAAAAGGCTTCTAAACCTAAACCATCCATTCCTCATATGCATACACATTGGTACGTTGTCCTGCACACACAGAATGATCTGAAATTCCACACAAAAAGGGAAGGTGGGTAAGGTAGGGGTAATAGAGCTACTGAGAGGAGAGAAGAGGGGAGGGGATGAGAGGGGAGGGGAGGAGAGGAGAAGGGGAGGAGAGGAGAAGGGGAGGAGAGCAGAAGGGGAGGAGAGAAGTAATTAAGCTACCCATCTAACAATTTTAGGGAGAGAGAACGTTTTTGCAATGTTACAAGTAATGTTCCCTTAATGTTTGTGTCTAGTTTTCTGTTAGTGAAGGGAACATTCTACCTATACTGAAAAAAAATATAAACGCAACAGACAAAGTGATGGCCCATGTATCATGATCTGAAATAAAAGATCCCAGAAATGTTCCATATGTACAAAAATATTATTTCTCTCATATGATGTGCACAAATGTGTTTATATCCCTGTTAGTGAGCATTTCTCCTTTGGCAAGATAATCCACCCACCTGACAGGTGTGGCATATCAAGAAGCTGATTATCAAACAGCATGATCATTACACAGGTGCACCTTGTGCTGGGGACAAAAGGCCACTCAAAAAATGTGGAAAAACACATTCTGATTGGCTGGACCTGGCTCCCCAGGTGGTGGGCCTGGTTCCCATATCATGGCACAAGGTGACACCCAGATGCAGACACAGGAGGCAGATGGTTGGAGTCTTACAATGTTTATTAATCCAAATAGGGATATACAAGAGAATGGTCATGTGCAGGCAAAAGTATCAGGCAATCAGAAAATTAGTCCAGAGTCAGGCAGTGGTCAAAAGCGGGAGGACTAGCCAAAAAAAGAGAATAGAAAAGGAGTATGGGGAAAACCACACTGGTTGACTTGACTAAACATACAAGACAAACTGGCACAGAGAGACAGGAAACAGGGATAAATACACTGGGGAAAATAAGCATCACCTGGAGGGTGTGGAGACAATCACAGGGACAGGTGAAACAGATCAGGGCGTGACATACCAAGTGGGTGGACCCATGGCTGCGCCCCTGCCCAGTCATGTGAAATCCATAGATCAGGGCCTAATGAATTTATTTCAATTGACTGATTTCCTTATATGAACTGTAACTCAGTAAAATCGTTGAAATTGTTGCATGTTGCAGTTAGCTTTTTGTTCAAAATGAACCATATTAACATGGTTTGTCGTTAGAGTTAGGAGAACATTCCCTTAATGTGAAACAGAACATACCCAGAACGTGGTACCATGTTATCAGAATATACAATATTAATATTCCAGACACATTTCATGGGACGTTGCAAGAACATTCATGTGTCCAGTTTTCTAATGATTAGGAGAATGTTCCATCAATGTCCCACCAAACATACACGGAACAGGGTTAAATTGTACTCAGAACATAATACATTAATGTTTAATCTAGACATGTTTCATGTGAACGTTGCAAGAACATTTCTGTGTATGAGTTGTCAGGACATCGCCTGATGGAACCAAAGAAACATTCTGCGCCCCAACAATGTCATTACACACCATGTCTTGTTACTGCTGCCGACCCAATCAAGTCCCTGATTGGTGAACCACTGATCCATTCATAGCTCTTTGTCAGTTGGTAAGGTTAGGGATACTCACACACAGTGCATACTGTTTTCAATTTCCATATTTCACACTTCGGAATACATGATTACGACGTGCATGTTTATCTACGAAGCTATATGGAATTGTTGTATGAAGGTCATACCAAGGATCACTTTGATATTTGATTTTGAGTTTTAAGGTATAAAAAAGGTTGATGAAAAATGTTATTTGGACTTTATTAGCCCATTCAAACGCATTGAATAACAGATTCACTACATGGAACAACAGACAACCACCACCCAAAAACACTAAAGGAAGTTTGTTCAGACGTGTCTATACTATATCTGAGAGATTTAAGAAAGAAAAGGAAATGTATTTAACCCCTTATTTTTTTCACTAAACAGGACTTTCAGACTAATCTTGTGAGGCCTGTGGACATCCTAGAGCAAAACAACCGACATGTATGTATTCGTGAGAGTCGTTCCACAGAGGGGTCATATTAGCGTGTAGCCCAAACTGTTCAGACGCTACAGACAGAAGTTGGCAGATTGGCTGTACCGACTTCAGACAAGTCCCAAAACACTTGTGGGAGTCATAAAGCAAAACAGGTAACACCATCGTGAAAGTTTCATCTTTACATAGAGGGGTCATAATAGTTTGTAGGCCAAACTGTTCGCTACAAACAATTTTGTGAAAAGACTGATTTTCGGGATGTCTCATGTTCTGACACATATCGCTCTACCTCTGTCACCTTTCACCGCAAATGCGGAAGTGGGCGGATGAGTTGGATTGAGACGCATCCAATGCAACAAAAAAAAAAGATTTCTCTAGCTTAACAGAGCTGAGATTTACTCAAAAATGCATTCACCCTATTGCTTATACTTATCAAGTTGTTTCAGATCTACACAAGTGCCTAGGGAGGAGGGAATCCATCAGGCAATGTCCTGACAACTGATACACAGAAATGTTCCTGCAACGTTCCCATGAAACGTGTCTGGAATATTCATATTTTATGTTCTGAGAACATGGCAACCCTGTTCTGTGTATGTTTGGTGGTACGGGGATGGAATATTCTCCTAACACACAGCAAGCTGGACACAGGAATGATCTTGCACATTTTCCATAAAAAATGTCTAGAGCATTAATATCTTATGTTCAGAGAAGATGACAACCATGGTCTGTTTATGTTTGGTGGAACGTGGATGGAATATTATCCTAACCGACAGAAAGCTGGACAAAAATGTTCTTGCAACATTCCCATGAAACTTGTCAAGAACAATATCTTAACTTCTGAGAACATGGTAACAATATTCTGGGTAAGTTCTACATGACATTAAGGGAATGGTCTCTTGGAAACATTCCTGGCACATCACAATAACATTCCTATGAAAACGTTAGTTAATGATCTAATTCGATTCATAAGGGAACATTCTCTAAAGTTGTGGGAATGTTTTTTGTTAGCTGGGTACAAAGAGGAGAGGAGAAGAGGGATAAAAGGAGAATAAAACATTGCATGCTTCTGATGTTAATAATACGTTTTTACTTTTTTATTGGCGGAACCTGGCAGCATTCCTAAGTCTTAAATCATGGAGAATGTCTCAGTGGAGTTTTAACGCATCGTCTACGATTCCTCCTCAGAAAGACCATCTTGTTCGGCAGCGGAAGTGCGCCTAGGAACGAGAATGCGCAGTCACACACACACACACACACTCCTACTCTTTTTATTTGCATCAGCATTGATCCCTGTCCCTTTCATTCCCTCTATTAGAGTGGTGTTTTGAGAAGATATCTGCTGGGAGAACACTTCAGCACTGCTACAGTCTATCTAAAGACCTCTGCTGGGATAACACTTCTGCACTACTACAGTCTAACTAAAGACCTCTGCTGGGATAACAATTCTGTACTGCTACAGTCTAACTAAAGACATCTGCTGGGATAACACTTCTGTACTACAGTCTAACTAAAGACATCTGCTGGGATAACACTTCTGTACTACAGTCTAACTAAAGACATCTGCTGGGATAACACTTCAGCACTGCTACAGTCAAACTAAAGACATCTGCTGGGATACACTTCTGCACTGCTACAGTCTAACTAAAGACATCTGCTAGGATAACACTTCTGCACTGCTAGAGTCAAACTAAAGACATCTGCTGGGATACTACTTCTGCACTACTACAGTTAAACTAAAAACATCTGCTGGGATAACACTTCTGTACTGCTACACTGCTACAGTCAAACTAAAGACATCTGCTGGGATAACAATTCTGCACTGCTACAGTCAAACTAAAGACATCTGCTGGGATAACACTTCTGCAGTGCTACAGTCTAACTAAAGACATCTGCTGGGATAACAATTCTGCACTGCTACAGTCTAACTAAAGACATCTGCTGGGATAACACTTCTGCAGTGCTACAGTCTAACTAAAGACATCTGCTGGGATAACAATTCTGCAGTGCTACAGTCTAACTAAAAATATCTGCAGGGATAGAACGTTGGTACTGCTAGTCTTACTAAAGATGTGTCATGAATTTGGAATGGTTCTACTGCCTAGAACCCCAGAGTGACAAACTTGAGTCTATCAAAGGTTAATCACTGCCCCACAGGCCAAGGTATGATAAAACATTCTATCCACATTATTCTAATCAACTCCCCTCTGTGATTGGATTGTCTTGCTAAAGAAGTACATTTAGTTTGGGAGATGATAGCCCTTGAGCATTAGCAAAATGAATACATATTTTAGTATTACTTAAACAAACAATCCCTGGTTCTTACCTCATGCCCACACGATATAATACACTGAAACCTAGAAAAAATCTAGCTGAAAGGGGAAGTTCATAATTGCACAACTTGATGTTAGATGGTTCCTCACCCATAAATAAGTCTATGGGCCAGGAGAAACTGTAATCCATGGTTTGATTATTCAAACAGCCTCTACACATTTCGGCGAGCTTAAGGCATTGCAAACAAACAAGCAGGTTAGCATTTTTCATAATTAATATTTTTCTGGAGGCAGCTCTGCAGAGTGGTCACTACTGTAGCTGGCACTGCCACATCATAAAATCTGTTTTTAAACCTAACCCTAATGCCTAATCCTAAAGCTAAATTTAGACCCCAAAGAAAATATTTGTTTTCACAAATTTTTACGATACAGCCAATTTAAACTTTGCAGCTGGCACATCTAGTGGAAATTGCTCAGTTCTGCCTCCAGGTCTAGATTCAAGATAAACATCAACCTGCAACAATCAATGGACATGATAGGTGTAGTCGTGCAATGTATATTTTTTTATGGCCAAATCAACTGAAATATACATTTGGTTTGACATTACTTATCAGTGATTTGGCAAAAATCATATATATATATTGATATATATTAGTATATATATATATATATATATATACATACGTCATGGCCGTCAAAGGAAGTGGACCAAAGCGCAGCGTGGTGAGCGTACATTATCCTTTTATTATAGAAAATACATAAGTATGATTCCCAATCAGAGACAACGATAGACAGCTGTCCCTGATTGAGAACCATACCCGGCCAAAACAAAGAAATACAAAAACATAGAAAATAGAATATAGAATGCCCACCCAAATCACACCCTGACCAAACCCAAAATAGAGACATAAAAAGCTCTCTAAGGTCAGGGCGTGACAATATCTAAAAATGTTTTTACAAACATTGCATGATTACCCTTATCACTTAGCATATTTTTGTAGTCGCTGTTATTAAAAGAAAACCAGACGATCCAATATAGTCTCCCCTAGAAAGTAGACCTTCTAACATCAAGTTCTACAATCCTGAATGTCCTCTTTGTCTGACAAGTGTAGCCCTGTCTAAGTGGTTGGCATGGCATGTTAGCAGAGTTGTAAAACTCAACCTCCCGTGTCTCTGGCTTGGTAACAGTCTGTAACTCTAGTATGAGAACCCTCCATGTCACGGAACCCTAGAGCTTTTTGGAGTGTTCGTCAGAGTAGTTTTCAGGTTGTCTGTAACTGGGAGGAGTTGTTTGTGATGTAGCCTGCGGGTAAAACATCTCCCAGTAGGGTTTTAAGTGCTGTGGGATGGTTGAACCCACCGCACAAAAACAAATTAGTGTCACGTTCACGTAGTCGGCCTCTCTCCATGTACCGCACCCTGTCCTGAAGGGTTACCCCATCGAGGCGCTAATTGTGCTCCCCATTGGCTTTTCTTTTCTCATTTACATACCCAGGCCTTGAACATATTCAACAGTTATTACACTAGGTAGGACCCAAGGTTATCCAGGGGTAAGGTTATAAGTACTTATCCAACGGAGCTGCCTTATATTGATAATAATGAATTAACACAAGACATGATCACATTTGCCTTAAGTCTTTTCATAGCCATCCTTTGGAAACTAATGGAAAACACATTATCTCCTTGAGTTCTTATTCTTTATGACAGGCTTTGTTACAGTAGCAGGACAATAAAACATCACCGACAAGATGCCCGTAAGGAGTCCAGAGGCGCATCAGATTCAATGTAAACAGAAGGATAATCAATATCTGTCATTTTACTTCCTCGTGGTGTTGATTAAAAGCCCCCTCTATTCTCCTATTGAATTATCCCACTGGGCAAGAACCGGTTGCATCAACGTTGTTTCCACGTCATAAACAAACCTATCTGATGACGTTGAATCAACGTGGAAAACTGATTGGATTTGCAAAAAGTCATTAACGTAAAGGAATTTCATCTGTTTTTCACCCAACTTTGAACCTAAATCCAATGACATGGTGGATTTTTTTGTTGATTTCGTTTAAATTTTAAATTTAAATGTAAATGTATTGAATTCACGTTAGTTGACATCTTAACCAAATGTAAATCAAAACTAGTCATTGAAATTACATCTGTGCCCAATGGATATATGTTTTGTAAGCATAAAGGATACCTTGAGCGAAGCCCTCTAACAGAAGGCATCTGAAACGATAACTGTTCCACTGCAACAGTATATCAGCTCAATCCATCATGGGAAGGGGACAACTATGCAAGGTGATGTGCATCACATTGCGATACGGTACACAAATACGGTACACAGGTTCCATTTTCTTTGAAGTTGCTATTGGATTGTTGGATTGTGTGTTATTGAAAAGTATTTCTCACAAAACGTGTTAGTTACAGTAATTTAAAGTCCTGACATTAAAAGCATAGTCGCCTACAGATACAAACAGGAATACCAATACCCACATTCCATTTGAGTGCTGCTGAAGGTTTTCCGTCCGCACCTGTACATATGTGTCCTCATATCCTCCCAGAGGATCCCAGTGGGAGTTGAGGCCTGGATGAATCGTTTGGGTGAATTACATGGGAAGATAAGAGCGGAACACCACAGCAGTGCAAGGCAAAGCAGTGTCAATAGATGTTGATTTTCACTCATCTGACTTCTGATGGGAATCAATTGTTCTAAGAAGTGTTATTGATGACTCAACTCCAAGTGGTGATGTAGCTTCACACTGAGCCAAGTTGGGCTTGAGATACACTCTCTCACTGAGAGTGACTCTGGGCTAGCCATTCAAGAAAACATGTCACACCATGACATGATGGAAGCCACTAGTCTGTTTGTTCTAAATGGTGACTCCTTTTTAGGCCACCCTCCTTTTTAGGCCACCCTCCTTTTTAGGCCACCCTCCTTTTTAGGCCACCCTCCTTTTTAGGCCACCCTCCTTTTTAGGCCACCCTCCTTTTTAGGGCACCCTCCCTTATAGATGAAAGTCGAGTCAAGTTGTAACAAACTTTTACAAACTACAAATTTGGCAGAAAGAAACGATTGTGGAACTAGGTCAGTGTTATAATAAACTACTGTATTGATAATACAATCACAAGGGTTTAACATAAGCAACAAAATAATGATTCAATAATCAGCAAATAAGTAGTCCTGTCAGAGCTGTCTGTCCGAAGAACAAATCCCCAATGTAAATTAAACCTTAGTAATACTTGAACATCAATCAATCAATCAAATGTATTTATAAAGCCGTTTTCACAATACAGAAACCCAACCTAAAACCCCAAACAGCAAGCCAACATTGCTTGCTGTTTGGTTTGAGTCTCTTGGTCCAAATCCAAGGAAACAGATAATCCAATCTAAAAACAAACAGCAAAACATTTGAATCCAAATGCAATCCCAGGAATGAAGTCAATGTAATCCCAACGGAATCCCAGGAATGAAGTCAATGTAATCCCAACGCAATCCCAGGAATGAAGTCAATGTAATCCCAACGCAATCCCAGGAATGAAGTCAATGTAATCCCAACGTAATCCCAGGAATGAAGTCAATGTAATCCCAACGCAATCCCAGGAATGAAGTCAATGTAATCCCAACACAATCCCAGGAATGAAGTCAATAATTCAACAGAATTCCAAAAAGTAATTGTGTAATTCAATCTTTGAAACAATTATTAAATGTTTTAATTGAGTGATTATATTTAAATTTGCTCATATGTGCCCCTAAACCTTCATCGTATCTTTGTTCTCATCCACACTCTCTCTCATTCTCCTGACACTTAGAAAAAAGGGTTCCAAAGGGGTTCTTCGGCTGTCCCCATAGGAGAAACATTTTTGGTTCCTGGTATGGGGACAGCCCAAAAATAATGTTACGTTCTAGATAGCACTTTTATTTCTAAGAGTGTACACTTCCACTCAGGGCCGGATTAAGGCCATGGAGGTCCCAAGAGAAAAAAAAATAAATAAATAATAATGTCTAAAAATGATCACAGGAGCCCGCTCTCAAAGTTCAAAATACACCAGAGAGCATCATTTAGCCACAGAGGATCAATAGTAAAAAAATGAAGTAACTGTGGATTAAGTTTTATCCCAAGTACATACAGGTAGCTGCCCAAATAAAGGAGACACCAACATAAAGCATTTTACAGTTTTTTCCAACTGCTTACACACAAAATCTTTTCATGTCACACGATTTTTGAAACCTCTCACTCAAGTGCAAAACTACACACCAAATATCCAAAACCCTAAGCTATTTCTCAGCCTTTGACTCAGTTGTCAATTGCATAAAACACTTTTTTCAAAACACTACACACAATTCTCTACCTAAAACACAAAAATCTAACAGGAAGTGACTTGCTTTCCTTTTCCAAACACAACCAATCAAAATGCTACACTTGTTCACCAGGTCACACACAAACTTCTCACATGTGCAAACACTAATAGCTTAACTGATCACTAACCAATCACTGCTTTACTGTAGTATAGGCCTATAAATAGGTCAAAGGTCAGATTACCTGTTTTAAACAATGGATGCCAACAATGGACAGAGAGGAAGAGGAGTAGGAGGGAGAGGAAGAGGAAGAAGAGGACGAGGGCAATGAAGAGAAGGAAGGAGAGCCATCTCAGATGAGATTAGGGCAACACTTGTTGATCATGTGATCAACCACGGTTTGACCATGAGAGAGGCTGGACTGAGAGTCCAGCCCAATTTGAGTCGATTTACAGTGGCGTCCATAATTCAAACCTTCAGAAATGAGAACAGGTATGCAACTATCTAATGACTATTTTAGCATTACAGTAATGTACTGGAAAATACATATGACTGCATAGTATTGCATAAACATTTGTAACTCTAAGCCATCCATTTACTGCACTGCATTGAATGAATGAGGTTGGTTATCATGCTGTACTACATTTTTTTTTGTACATTGTTTACAGTTCCTATGCTGAACACATACTGTGTTTGAATTCTGTACAGAGTGGAAAGACAAAGACATCATGGAGGACGAGGACGCTTGTTTACAGATGTACAAGAGACTGCAATTATAAATATGGTTTTGGCCAACAATGCAATTAGGATTCGAGAGATAAGAGAGCATATCTTGAATAATGACACCATATTTAACAACATCAATGCTGTAAGCCTGTCGACCATACAACGTATCCTCCAACGGCACCGAGTGACGATGAAACAACTTTACAAGGTGCCATTTGAGAGAAACTCTGACAGAGTCAAGAATATGCGACATGACTTTGTAGAGGTATGTATGCAACACTACTTCCAGTACTTCAGAGATACCATATTTACTCATCTGTATATCTTTTTGTCTGTTACAGAGAGTATTGGACCTGGATGCCCATGTAATTCGTCATTAATTTATTTATGTGGATGAGGTTGGCTTCAACCAAAACCAGGCGCCGCGGAAGAAATGTAATAGGACAGAGGGCAATTACCAATGTCCCTGGACAGCGTGGGGGTAATATAACTATGTGTGCTGCCATCACTCAAAACGGGGTCCTCCATCACAATGCCACACTGGGTCCGTACAACACCAGCCATATGCTGACTTTTCTGGATGCAATTTACACAATGCTTGTCCCTGATCCAGATCAGGAGCCTGCTAGATTTGTGGTTTTGAGGGACAATGTTAGTTTTCACCGGGCTGTTCTGGTCCAAAACTGGTTTGCCACCCATCCACAATTTGTAGTTTTGTACCTACCCCCATATTCACCTTTTCTAAATCCCATAGAGGAATTCTTCTCAGCCTGGCGCTGGAAAGTGTATGATCGCCAACCCTATGCCCACATGCCGCTTCTCCAGGCAATGGAGGACGCATGTGGGGACATAGAGGTTGCCTCTGTCCAAGGTTGGATACGCCATGCTAGGAGATACTTCCTTCGATGTTTGGCAAGAGAAAACGTATCTTGTGATGTGGACGAAGTATTGTGGCCAGACCCAGGCCGGAGAAGAGATGACGCGTAGCTTAGCACTGGTGACTGCCCCCCCCCCCTACCAATTCCTGGACTGCCCACCCGGGACCCCACACACACAATTGTGTTCTTTACTGTATTCTAAAGAATATTCTTTTGGTTTACATAAGTTTATGGTTTTGTTGTATGCTACTGTATACAACAGTAATGTTTGGCCTAATAAATATTTTCTGTTTTCTACATTGCATTGGTGTTTACAGTGTACTTGTTACCCCTCTCAGCAGATTACTTTCACTGTAGAACATTGTATTGACATGTAGATATAAGCCTATGAAAGACCAAAGAGCTTTAGATTTAGAACAACAGTGTTTACATGGTATATCCAAAAATGTACTATTATGAAAGCAGTGTTTGCCATTTGATGCAAATGCTTCATTCTGACATGTGTTTATGGCATTTTGAATGCAGTGTTACATTTTGAAGGAGATGTGAGGCATTTTGCATTTTGTGTGTGCAGTTTTGGGAAGTGTGTGTAGAGTTTTGAAAAAAGCAGACAGTTTTGAAAACGTGTGTAAGCAGTTGGAAAAAACTGTAATAGCATCTTAATTTGATTTTGGCGGTTACAGGTATGCCTACTGTCAGGAAGGACGCAATTTGGGCAGCATGCATGCCAATATACAGCTTGTTGCATTGTGGCCATAGACATATAAACCTTAGAAGGGTTGTCGAACATCTTATCCGGTCAATATTTAAACTAGCAATGGCTGCCAGCCCTTACTTGAATGGGAACTGCCATCTATGGATTACATTTCTATGGTTGGTTGTGGTTGTCAGTTTGCCTTTTGCACATTTCTAAATTCAATGGCATGAAAAACCTACAGTTTGGAAAGCAAATAACTACTGCTGAAAAGAGAACACTAATCCGTCTGTAGAACCAATATATACAAAAACATTCTCAACAACTTCCAATTTGTAGCGAACAGCAGCACTGTTTTTGAAAGTAGCTCATCTTGAGATAGGCTATTGCCAAGACGCACACATCGGCCATCACCTTGAGTAGTAGCCTATGGCTTCATCTTCATCATTGGGTGATTTAGTGTGCCGCTGCCTAATATTGTACAATCTGTGTGTGGCTCCATTGGCCTGGGCTATTGAATTGTATTTTTTTTTTACAAAAACAAAGCCCTGGGGGCCTGTATGATGTCTTAATCCGGCCCTGCTTCCGCTTAGTCAATTAGAAATAAGACCTTTCTATAGCACTGTGTGTGTGTATGTGAGTGTGATCGTGTGTGTGTGTGTGTGTGTGTGTGTGTGTGTGTGTGTGTGTGTGTGTGTGTGTGTGTGTGTGTGTGTGAGAGAAAGAGAAAAAGAGAGAGAGGGAGTCCAGTTTTAGTGTCGCTCTCATTAAAAATAGAGATAAATAATAAAGCAGAATCAGGATCTGTCAAAAACTGAAAACAAAGAAAATGTCAGACAGCTCAACTTCATGTCATTGTGGCTAATTAGAACGTGTGACAAGGAAAAGTCTGTTTGTCTGTTTGTGGGGAGTCGTACTGTCTGTTTGTGGGGGTTTATAAGAGCCCAAAGACTATTTCCGTGACTAAGGGCCAATTTGAGGTTGAGGGTGGTAATTGAATTTACTGTATATTTGACTAATCTCGGTTAACCCAGAACTAAAGTATTGCGTAATTGTTGCTCGATTATGTCCTGGGTCCATACATGTTAAAAGAAAAGATCGGAACCGTAACGAAAAGCTACACGATCTCTCTTTGGAAGTTAAGGGACAGATGCTAACACTTCCAAAAAATGATTTGTCCAAATAACCAGTGACGAAAAACATCAGAACTATTGCTGCTGGTTGTCTCACGCATCCCGTTGTATCATCACAGAACTACAGTACCATTTCTGTTTACGTAGTCTGTCCACACATATTTGTTATTGTTTTCTACTGGAACTGTGAAATAGTTCAAATAATAAAAATGACTAACGTGCCATATCTACTGTATGTTCACATGCTTACTCCTTGTTCAGTAGGGGACAAACTACTTAATGTGTACCTAGTAATATCCTATATGAAGTCACAACACTTATTCAGAGGTGCAACTTTCACTGGGCATAGAGGGGGGGGCATGCCACGTTCTGAAATTGCATTTTTTGTCCCCCCCAGTTTTTATCATTGGAATGTAATATAAAATGGGGCGACGGTGTGCTTTAGGACCCTGCGGACACCTCCAAGCGGTTGGGTAGGCTGTTTGGAGTCTTTATCCAACTGGATTCAAATATATATATGTCACAGGAGGTTGGTGGCACATTAATTGGAGAGAACAGGCTTGTGGTAATGGCTGGAGTGGAATCAGTGGAATGGTATCAAATACATCAAACATGGTTTCCTGGTGTTTGATGCCATTCCATTTGCTCCGTTGCAGCCATTATTATGAGCCATTCTCCCCTCAGCAGCCTCCACTGTTTTTGCCACAGTTTTTTGCAGAAAGGCCTTCTGGAACTTGAATATGTCTTGTTAACAAACTTGTATGCCATCTACAAATACAAATTAAATTGTTAAATTACAAGCCTAGTTGCTTTAGCCACGGAAAAAGGCAGCAACCTCCCACTAGCCATGATTGGCTGAGAAAATGAGTGGGCTGGACGTGCCGAGAGATGAGTTCGGATTGGTCTGCCATGTAGGACGCTTCTGTCTATTCCATGAGCTGGTCAGTATGTGTAGGAAATCCTTTCTAACATGGCTTTTTTGAAAGAGATCGCATAAGTGTTGCTCTCCACTTTCTGGAGGACTGAGTTTTGAAATCAGTGGAATTAGAGTATGATAGCTAAGGAGATGAAGGAAATTCTGGCATTTGATTGCAAATATGCAGACAGAGTGGAAAACAGAACAGACAGAAGGCTGTTGTATAAAACACCTGTCTCCAGATTACATCCTCAAACTAAGGGCAACCATGGCATCCGTGACAGAGAGGGATAAGCGTCCATCCATGTATAAGATAGTCTAGGTAGTTACATTTTCAAATATTACACGTTTCTGATTTAGTCAGAAAGTCGTTTTCATTTCAAGTTGAAGTGTACTGTTAGCTAGCTGCAATCTGTATAGTAACAGAGCCATTTGCATTGCTAGTTATAGCTTAATGTTAGCTAGCGAACATTGAACTTGGTTGGTTAGCTACCTGCAGATTCATGCAGGGTAGTAATGTTATGAGTTGGGATTATAGTTCATAGTTAGCTAGCAAGCTACATGTCTAAACATAAGGCTCCACTATGCAAGTAACCGTTTCAATAGAATGTTCATGATGTCACTGTGACAACTGTCGATAGACATGCACTACCGTTCAAAAGTTTGGGGTCATTTAGAAATGTCCTTGTTTTTGAAAGAAAACCATTTTTTTGTCCATTAAAATAACATTAAATTGATCAGAAATACAGTGCAGACATTGTTAATGTTGTAAACTACTATTGTAGCTGGAAACAGCAGATTTTTTTATGGAATATCTACATACAACTCCGGGATGCTGGCCTTCTAGGCAGAGTTCCTCTGTCCAGTGTCTGTGTTCTTTTGCACATCATAATCTTTTATTTTTATTGGCCAGTCTGAGATATGGATTTTTCTTTGCAACTATGCCTGGAAGGCCAGCATCCCGGTGTCGCCACTTCACTGTTGACGTTGAGACTGGTGCTGTGCGGGTACTTTTAAAGAAGCTGCCAGTTGAGGACTTGTGAGGCGTCTGTTTCTCAAACTAGACACTCTAATGTACTTGTCCTTTTGCTCAGTTGTGCACCGGGGCTTCCCACTCCTCTTTCTATTCTTGTTCGAGACAGTTTGCACTGTTCTGTGAAGGGAGTAGTATACAGCATTGTATGAGATCTTCAGTTTCTAGGCAATTTCTCGCATGGAATAGCCTTTATTTCTCAGAACAAGAATAGACTGAGAAGTTTAAGAAGAAAGTTTTTTTTTCTGGCCATTTTGAGCCTGTAATCAAACCCACAAATGCAGATGTCAACGGTGGGTGTAGCTGGTGCATGGAAGTCAGACGCAGGAGAGCAGAGATGAGTGAACACAACGTACTTTACTGAGGCAAATTGTAAGACCAGATCGCAACAGCGTCACCAACACCAAATGCCCAAAACAAGTAAGGCACCACACAGTACCACAAACAAAGTACAAAATACCGGCTGCCACAAAACACAGGTATACATAAAACCTGGTGCTAACCAGCCGGAAGCGTGCTAACCTCAACAATAAACAATACCCCACACAGACATGGAGGGAACAGAGGGCTAAATACACATATTAATTATGAGGAGACGTAACCAGGTGTGCAGGAAAACAAGACAAAACAAATGGAAAATTAGAGGTTGAGCGGCGATGGCTAGAAGACCGGTGATGTCGACCGCCGAGTGCCGCTCGAACAAGGAAAGGGACCGACTTCGGCGGAAGTCGTGACAGCTGATGCTCCAGATACTCAACTTGTCTAAAGAAGGCCAGTTTTATTGCTTCTTTAATAATCACAACAGTTTTCAGTTGTGCTAACATAATTGCAAAATAGTTTTCTAATGATCAATTAGCAATTTAAAATGATTCATTTGGATTAGCTAACACAACGTGCCTGTAAGGACCGACGCCGGAGATGAGAAGCAGGTACGGGAGTCAACATTTAATCAGGAACAAACAGGTAACAAGACAGGCACAGCGTCGGCACACAGGTAAACATGTGAATCCTTAAAGAAATGGGTGGGACTAAAGCTTAAGATGGTGTGAACGATGCTGAATGGGTGTAGACAAAGAAGAGCTCTCCAGTAGGTCTACCAAAACATTCAAGGGCCATTTTCTCAAAAGTGATTTTACAAGTTTATCAACTTTCAAAGCAGAGTTACTTTCCCATTTTTCCTCAACTGTAGCGTATGATATACACATTTCTAGCTCTGCTTTTATCCAATGTAGAAAACACTTTCAAATTTTGCTACATAACACCAAATCGAGCCGGTCGGTCACATTTACTAATTTGCTTCTATAACACCAAGAGCACCTCAAATAATTCATAGTATCATAGTATACGTAAATATCAATGAAGATAAAAAATCCTCTGATTTGGGGAGGGGGTGCTGGACCCACTCTTTATCCTCCACTCAATGCATGTTTGTTTGTGTCGCTGGAAATTGTTTTACTTGCATATCTATTCTCATGTTACCAACTGGCTCTCATTGCCTAACTGTCATTGTCACTCAAGGCAGGCACAATAAAAACCAATATATAAGGCTGTCATTTAACTATTGGCAATATTGTGACAAAATGTCACTTTACAACAAAAGAATGTAATAAAAAGCAATACTTCTATGGCAATGTCTTTGTGTCTATGGGTAAGACAACTTTGAAAGCTTTTCTTCTCCTTTGATTGTCTAAGTGTGTGAAACATGTGTGGCCATTGGGAAATGGTGTGATGAACACAGTATTGGCTCATGTAAAACTGTAATCAACACGGCAAATCCCTTTACAATTATGTGTGATGCTGTAGATATAAATTGATAACATGAACAGCAGGGCATTTTCCACGAACCTGCGGTCATGATTAGTGCAAAATCTGTTTCTTCAAAAGAATGCTTGTGACTTTTCAAAGATATTGCTGGTTAATGTACAGGGAAGTTGAACCAATTTTACGCAAAGATTTCAATTGCCAAGAACTGTGCTTAAGTGAAGTCTGTGTGGCTGGTACGTAGGTTCTAGTTAACTTCACAGGGCCTGGCTTTTGTACACACTTTTTCTGTAGACCACTGACAGCATTAGTTTCCTTGTTTACAAGGTCAAGCCCCCACCCAGAACTGTTGTCAATGTGTTTTTATTGATAGCTGTATGGGCCTATTCCATGTCTGAGTACACATACAGTACATCAGCCATCACAATTGCTACATTTACACAGGCAGCCCAATTCTGTAATTATTAGTCTTTTGACCAATCAGATGAGATATTTTGCCAATAATTGGGAAACATATCAGAATTGGGCTGCCTGTGTAAATGTAGTCGATGCATTAGCAAGAACTTAAGGTACAATACAATGCTGATGGGAGGAGAAGGTATAATACAATGCTGATGGGAGGAGAAGGAAGTGCACCTGAAAAGTCTCTCTCTATAGCTCCTTTAGAAGGTTGCCTCAGCAACAGTCACAAAGAGAATCCTTGCCTTGCCTTAGCTTTCTCTACCTCTCTCCCACACATTTGTTTTTGAAAGAAAATAACATTTTCTGTCCATTAACCTGTTGGGGATGGGGGCGCTGTTTAGACTATTTATGCTAATGTGGCTAATTTTTTAAACGGCTTCCCACAAAATCCTTGATCGTACAATATGCATATTATTATTATTATTGGATAGAAAACAGTCTATAGTTTCTATAGGAGTTGAAATTTTGTCTCTAAGTGGAACAGAGCCCATTCTACAGCAATTTCCCTGACATGGAGTCAGATTTGAGAAACGTTGGCCACTTTTCTGAAGTCATTTAAAAGGGCTCTGTCGTTGCTATGACTATACGGACACTTCTTACGTCTTCCCCTGGATGCCTTTACGTGATGACGATTCCAACGGGCTCGATTGCTCGTTCACAGGCCCTACAAATGAAAAAAACCTTTAGCTAGCAAGTCTTTTCTTGCTGCGTAACGCGCGTGGAAGACACCGACCCTCTCCTGTTCCAAGCATTAGTTTAGCCTGTTATATTTCTCCGGTCATCTTTTCACTCGTTATAGGAGTTACAAACATCACAAAGTAGTTAATTTAAAGCGTTTTATAGCAATTTATATCCGTTTAGTGCGATTTTGGGACATTTATTTTTGCAACGATGTGAAAAGTTGGAAACGCTTTTCAGTTCATCCCGAACGTAGTTGACATTTCCACATGGCAAGAGGACAGCTTTCCACCAAAAGACGATTTCTCCCAAGAAAGGATCCTTTGCCCAAGATACTGATGGAAGAACAGCTCAAGGTAGGACATTTTTATTATGATAAATCGTGTTTCTGTCGAAACATTTTAGTGGCTTAGGACGCCATGTTTTTTGACGTAGCTTCGCTTGGCGCAAACTGTATTGAAAAGTAAGGATAAATTGAAAAATGTAATAACGCAATTGTATTAAGAATTAAATTGTCTATCAATCCCTGTCCACCCTATATTTTTTAGTCACGTTTATGAGTATTTATGTATAAGAGTAGATCACTGTCTAAGTGGCGCAAGGACGTTTTCTTTACCAGCTTGTCTACATTTCACATTGTCTAACCATGATTTTGGTGGCTAAATATAAACATTTTCGATCAAACTGTATATGCATGTTGTAATGTGATGTTACAGGAGTGTCATCGGAAGAATTCTGAGAAGGTTAGTGAAAAAATTAATATCTTTTGGCGATGTTGACTTTTATCGCTCACTTTGTCTAGAATCAATGCTGGGCTGCTAATTGCTATGTGCTAAGCTAATATAACGATTTATTGTGTTTTCGCTGTAAGACACTTAGAAAATCTGAAATATTGTCTGTATTCACAGGATCTGTGTCTTTCGATTCGTGTATGCTGTGTATTTTTACGAAATGTTTGATGATTAGTAGTTAGGTAAACACGTTGCTCATTGTAATTATTCTAGTCCATTTGTGATGGTGGGTGCAATTGTAAACTATGCCATATACCTGAAATATGCACTTTTTTCTAACAAAACCTATCCCATACCATAAATATGTTATCAGACTGTCATCTAATGAGTTTTTTTGTTGGTTAGGGGCTATAAATATCTTAGTTTAGCCGAATTGGTGATGGCTACTGGTGTTGGTGGACAAATAAAAGATGGTGGATTATGCTAATGTGTTTTTAGGTAATAGATGTACATCTTTACATATTGTGTCTTCCCTGTAAAACATTTTAAAAATCGGAAATGTTGACTGGATTCATAAGATCTGTGTCTTTCATTAGCTGTATTGGACTTTAATGTGTGAAAGTTAAATATTTTAAAAAAATATTTTTTTTGAATTTCGCGGCACTGGTTTTTCAGTGGGGGGGGGGGGGGGGTGCCGCTAGCGCCACGCTGATCCTAGACAGGTTTTAAAATATCATCAAATTGATCAGAAATACAGTGTAGACATTGTTAATGTTGTAAATGACTATTGTAGCTGGAAATGGCTGATTGTTAATGGAATATCCACATAGGCGTACAGAGGTCCATTACCAGCAACCATCACTCTTACGTTCCAAAGGCACGTTGTGTTAGCTTATCCAACTTTATCATTTTAAAAGGCTAATTGATCATAAGAAAACCCTTTTGCAATTATGTTACCACAGCTGAAAACTGTTGTTCTGATTAAAGAAGCAATAAAACTTGAGTATCTGGAGCATCAGCATTTGTGGGTTCGATTACAGGCTCAAAATGGCCAGAAATTAATAACTTTCTTCTGAAACTCTTCAGTCTATTCTTGTTCTGAGAAATTAAGGTTATTCCATTTCGAGAAACTGCCAAGAAACTGAAGATTTCGTACAAAGCTGTGTACTACTCCCTTCACAGAACAGTGCAAACTGTCTCGAACAAGAATAGAAAGAGGATTGGGAAGCCCCGGTGCACAACTGAGCAAGCGGAAAAGTACATTAGAGTGTCTAGTTTGAGAAACAGACGCCTCACAAGTCCTCAACTGGCAGCTTCATTAAAAAGTACCCGCAAACACCAGTCTCAACATCAACAGTGAAGAGGCAACTCCGGGATGCTGGACTTCTAGGCTGAGTTCCTCTGTCTGGTGTCTGTGTTCTTTTGCCAATCTTAATATTTTCCAGTCTGAGATATGGCTTTTCCTTTGCAACTCTGCCTAGAAGGCTAGCAAGGCTAGCATTTTAGATTTTTGGTTCCAATCACCTTGTCTTTGTGAGATGCATGGTGAAGTTGGTGAACGGATGATCTCCACATGTGTGGTTCTCACTGTGAAGCATGGAGTAGAAGGTGTGATGGTGTGGCGGTGCTTTGCTGGTGACACTGTCAGTGATTTATTTAGAATTCAAGGCACACTTAATCAGCATGGCTACCACAGCATTCTGCAGTGATGCGCCATCCCATCTGTTTTGCGCTTAGTCGATAAATCATTTGTTTTTCAACAGGACCTCCGGGCTGTGTAAGGGCTATTTTACCAAGAAGGAGAGTGATGGAGTGCTGCATTCAATGACCTGGCCTCCACAATCACCCAACCTCAACCCAACTGAGATGGTTTGGGATGAATTGGACTGCAGAGTGAAGGAAAAGCAGCCAGCAAGTGCTCAGCATATATGGGAATTATTTCAAGACTGTTGGGAAAGCATTCCAGGTGACGCTGGTTGAGAGAATACCAAGTGTGTGCAGAGCTGTGTGCAGAGCCGTTTGTCAAACACTAGCATGGCACGCTAAAACCAGATGACTGCTACAGTACCAAAACATAGGAGAGCAAGAGGGCTGGTTCAATGTTTCCAAAACATTTAAAGTAATTATGATATTAGATGGTTCTTCCCGGGTATGCCTCAGAGCTCAAACGTTTGTAGTCTGGCGGGGACGCTGTGTCTCCACAGTGATTAGGAGATTAACATTGTATCTATGGGGCTAGAGAGAACATGGTATAATGAATGTTAACTGGGGAGGTATTATTAAATAAATGAGGAGATGAGGGTCTCCGTAGGCGTCTCAGCTCACCTGTGCTACCGGGAGGCTGTTCTTACCTTATGCAGGAATCGACATAGCGAAAAGACAACAGAGCTATGATACATTGGAAACCTAAGCCATCTTGACATTGTGTGAACGTCTCTTAAAATGTCTGAAAACACATCATTTGATTGGCAATTTTGCCTGTTCTTCTGATAGTGTTTGCCTCTGCATTAAAGTAATCCATGTCAACGGGTGATCCCTCTGCTAAGCAGATGAACATGAATTAAATCCCATAGAAATTACATGGACAACATTGTGTCTCCCCCCTCTTTGTGTGTAGGAGTGCTGAGTTTGGCCTCATGTGGGCCGGTCAGAGAAGACGACAACGACGACACCCCAGCCGAGCCACAATCCCAATCCTCCGAGCGCACTCGGCAGCGTACATCAAAGTCCTGTTTCATTTAAACCCTATTTCATGCATTCATTTCATGGTGGTGCTCTTGTCAAAGTGCGGGTTTCGGGGATGAACGTAACCTAGGTTTATAAGGCTTAGAGGAATTTGAGAACCACACAACCAGCTGTGTGTGTGTGTCTGTGTGTGTGTGTATGCCATGCAGGATGTTGGGCATTAATATATGCATTTGTGTTCATATAGTTATATGATTATATCAATGAAGTTGTGACAGGGTTGGGTAGGTTACTTTCTAAATGTTATCTGTTACAGTTACTAGTTACCTGTCCAAAATTGTATTCACTAACATAACTTTTGGATTACCCAAACTCAGAAACGCAATCTGATTACTTTCTGTTCATTTTGGATTACTTTCCCCTTAAGACTCTTTAGATGAAGATAAAAAGGATCCATCAAAAGAACTTGGTATGTCATTATAGTGGTCTCTGACTTGTGGTCAGACTCACTCAAGTGGAACAAAGGTGTCATAATTTTCTCCTGAGGTAGGCTATCCAATGGTGACTGGACAACTCTCATAGGGGGCTTAAAAAGGATTAGACTGAATTAAAGCTGTCCATTATTATCTAATGTAAGGGTGTCAAACACACTGCATAGCCAGCCCATTGAATACGGCCGGAGGTTTAATTGTTATTATTTTATTTTTTTTCTAATGGGAAAAATTATCTGAATGTACATTGAAATTACTAAAACCAAATGGAAACTGTGTAGACATGATAATGGACCAACATTTATACAGTCTCTTCACTCACCAGGTTTCTAACATAACTGGAAAGAAAGCTAGACAGTCAGGGAGCATCCACAATTCCCAAAATGATGTCTAGAAGATAGAGGACAACTTTTGTCCAAATATATTTTTTAAACGTGGTTCTCCGGACCTTGTTGAAGGTGCTGAGGTTGCTGCTGCACCCCCTGAAAAACAAGTAAAACAATATAATATTACGCACTGGGCCTTCAATAGTCCTGTATTAGCGGACCGATACATCCGTCTGCAGCGCATGAGCGTGCAAAAGGATTTGTCCAGCCCCCCCATTGACAAAACATAATTAGGCAAAGTAATCAAGCTCTTACTAGATGTATTGGAACAAATCAACTATTCAGTTTTGAGCACAAAAAGGAGAAGCAATCTAAGAAACAGAAAAGAAGAAAGAGGTAATTTAATTGAAATTGTTTCTTTTGTTGTTGTTTTTTTCTCTCTGTTGCAGTGATGGAAAAGAACACCTCCATTTCTCATTTGCTATTACTGCACTCTGAGGAGGGCGAAAAGCTGATTTCAGGACCATGGATAGCAGGTAGAGAAAGTTTGAATTTCAGGACCCTGGCTAGCTTATAGAATCAGAACCCTCTACAACACACCACATAACCTTTTAATCTAGGCAATGTTGTGCCATATCCCCACTTTGTGGAGCTAGAACCAGTCCCATGGACAGCACCTGCAAACACACCAATTACTCCTTATGAGAACGCCCCCACCCCCCACCCCGTTGGCAAAAAAACACACACACACCTTTTACTAAACTCTCAAAGAACCCCTCTCTTACACCCCCTCTCTACCTCTCCTGACACTCTTCTTTTATTTTCCTCTCGCTCTGCTCTGAGTCCAGATAAATGTCCCATTCTTCTCTGTATGGTGCCCCCTGCTGAAACATGGCGGCTAAAAGCCCCTCTGTGACGCTTTCATGTCAACAGGCCCTTTTTCTTGCTAATAACAATGGGGAGAGGTAATCCTCCATGTGTGGTCCATCTCAGGCCTCATCTTGTGGATCAAGGGTGAAAAAATATAGTATTGACTCAGCCAATTTTCAATGACTCCCCAACACTTTAAATATGCATTAATATTTCAGGGTCAGGGTCATCAAGGGAATGTAGCTCCAGCTACATGTACCTTCTAATTAGCTGTATACCAAACATATGGTGAGTTGAAGATCTATAATAGTAAATTATGCATTAAAATAGTCATCAGGCGAACCGCTAAGCATGTGGGTTGTGCAATCAAGAGGCAGATTTCTATTGCTGTAAGCACCTTAATAGATGCACCCTCACAGAATGTAATGAATCAGACTGCCTAACAAACTGAGAATTGTGTTAGTGTGTGTGTACAATTACTTCTGCCCCACTACATGTAAAGTTGGTGAATATGTACAACAGAAGTATTTAGGTGCCAAGGGCTAGTACGGTCACCCATGATGCATTGCATCCCTCTCATGTAATGATGCATAAAGAAGCCTTGCAACCACTTTCTTGATGAAAGAGGGATAAACTATGCTTTCAGGTTACAAAACAAAACACTATCTCACCCACACATATTCACACAATAATTAAGATGTTCTGATTTTACCCTTACAATGGTCAGGTTATGGCCTACATACACAGAACAGCTTCAGTGGGACAGTAAGTACATCATGTTGCACGCTAGTGTAGATCTCGCAAAAAACAGATATGAAATATAATGCACAGATTAAATGACACACCTTTCCAAATCAAGAGAAAAACAAGTAATTTTTACAAACCTTAAAAAAAGTATGTTTATGACTGACTGTCTAATGTCTACTGTAGTTTATTTTGAGTAAATTGACCCATAGTTAATCCTGCTTACATACAATGTAGGGTTTAGTTGGCAGCTAATATGTCTCCTTTGTGTATTACAATGTAATGACCTACAACCATGCATCCCGCTGCTGGCTTGCCTCTGAAGCTAAGCAGGGTTGGTCCTGGTCGGCCTCTGTATGGGAGACCAGATGCTGCTGAAAGTGGTGTTGGAGGGCCAGTAGGAGGCACTCTTTCCTCTGATCAAAGAAAATAATTGATCCCAATGCCCAAGGGAAATGATTGGGGACATTGCCTTGAGTAGGGTGCCTTCTGTCGGATGGGATGTTAAATGGGTGTCTTGACTCTCAGACATCACTAAAGATCTCATGGCACTTATGGTAGAAAATAGGGTTTTTTACCCTGGTGTCCTGGCTAAGTTCCCAATGTGGCCCTTGTACCATAATGGCCACCTAATCATCCCCAGTTTCAAATTGGTTCATTTCTCTCCCCTGTAGCTATTCCCCAGGCCATTGCTGTAAATGAGAATGTGTTCTCAGTCAACATACCTGGTAAAATAAGGGTTAAATAAATAACAATTAAAGTAGAAAGTTTTACCAGGTAATAATGCATGGCTACGTAGTCTAAATTTAATTGTATTACATCTGGTCTTTCCCAGTTGGAGAGTAAGTGCTAGAGTACCTTTTGGGATATTCAAAGGGGCAGTGACCCCTCATCTGTGACTCCGTAGGGGTCAGCTGCCCAAGTGGGCGGACTGATAAAGCATGCATACACACACACACAAACAGTGAGAGTTGGGAGGTAGTTTTTAATACAGGCAGTGGTCTGGATGAGTGGCCCAGAGTGTGTGTGTGTGTGTGTGTGTGTGTGTGTGTGTGTGTGTGTGTGTGTGTGTGTGTGTGTGTGTGTGTGTGTGTGTGTGTGTGTGTGTGTGTGTGTGTGTGTGTGTGTGTGTGTGTGTGTGTGTGTGTGTGTGTGTGTGTGTGTGTGTGTGTGTGTGTGTGTGTGTGTGTGTGTGTGTGTGTGTGTGTGTGTGTGTGTGTGTGTGCGTGTGTGTCCGCATTTGTGTACGTGATATAAAGTATCTCTCAGCTTGGCCATTACTAGAGTGTTAACCAGTCAATTAGACTGAAGTAAGGAAATCAGATTTGCTAAGGAGGTGAATAATTATCTATCCGTAAAGAGCTCATCAGTTGATTAGATTGTTAACAAAGTCTTGTTTAGCCCTTGCATGGGTATTCACTTAGTGACTGAATCCTACACTATGTAGCTCACATTCTGCTCTAATTAAGCACTGTAATCTACAGTGTGTAGGCCTATCATAACCCAGCTGACACTCACTGATAATTACTTTTGAATGGTGAGCCAAAAAAAGTATATCTTTCTACACTATCTTCCACTACATGACCAAAGTATGTGGGCACCTGCTCGTCGAACATGTCATTCCAAAATCATGGGTATTAATATAGAGTTGCTGCTACAACAGTCTCCACTCTTCTGGGAAGGCTTTCCACTAGATGTTGTAATATTGTTGCGTGGACTTGCTTCCATTCAGTCACAAGAGCATTTTAGTGAGGTCAGCACTGATGTTGGGCGATTAAGCCTGGCTCGCAGTCGGCGTTCCAATTCATCCCAAAGGTATTTGATGGGGTCGAGGTCAAGGTCAGTCAAGTTCTTCCACACCGATCTAGACAAACCATTTCTGTATGGAGCTCGCTTTGTGCACGGGGGGCATTGTCATGCTGAAACAGGAAAGGTCCTTCCCCAAACTGTTGCTACAAAGTTGATAGCATAGAATCATCTAGAATGTCATTGTATGCTGTAGCGTTAAGATATCCCTTCACAGGAACTAAGGGGCCTAGCCCAAACCATGAAAAACAGCCCCAGATCAGCATTCCTCCTCCACCAAACTTTACAGTTGGCACTATGCATTGTGTGTACAGTACGGTGATGCTGCAGCCTCAAGAAGTGGTGACTGTGTATTTAAGGACTTTTTTATTTTATAAGATGGACATTTTTTATTGTGTTTGATTTTTTATTTGTGCAATGCTTAGGAATACAATTTACATAGATGTCTTTGCTCAAAGTCTTAAGTAAATAAAAACAATTGACCACATAAAGAGAGTGGAAATGCAACAGGAACAGGAAATCGCTATGGTTGGTTGGGATTGGCAGATGGAGTAACGCACACAGAACTGGAAATACATGAGTGGGAGCAGTTTGAAAACCAACATGTTTTGTTTTGTTTTCTAACCTTACCCTAATCCTTACCATAACCACTCGCTAGTTGCTAACATGCATAAACCTAAACTGTCATGCTTGAACGGAAATGTCAGCCATTTTGCTTTGAAGAAAATAAGGCCTGGATTCATTCCAATTCATGCTAGATCTACATTATATCTTGAAATTTTATGGTCATTTCTAATTGAACTGACATCTGCAGTGTTTACCTTGAAAGCGTTCTCCACAAACAAGCCAACATTGCCTTTAAAAACTGAATTGTCTACAAGCGTGATCTGATTGAATCCCGGCCTAAGTGTTTCTCAAACTGTTGCAATTGGGACAATGTGAGCGTTTGGTTGCTGAGCTCAAGTTTCTGTAGTCACATGGTTCACTTCCCTTAGGTCTGTCCACGTGTCTGAGACTGTCAAGACAGCCCTCTCACTCTGTCACACCGATAGAATCACAACATATTAACCTGAGAGATATTAATGATCCATCACAACATATTAACCTGAGAGATATTAATGATCCATCAAAATCACAGCCACTCTATTTGTCTATTCACTTGTTTTTCTATCTCTTCCCCTATCTCCCGGTCTCTTTCTCTCCTTGTTGGCTGGTGTGTTAGCGACTCCTCTTCAGAACGTCTTATCGATCCAGCCCTCGGGGGGCCTCGCTCCCTGGCTCTATTACGAGCAATGGTCGGTCTCGACATGCCCCTCCATCTCTCCCTAGACTTACAAATTAATTTGGAGGCCAGGACTCTGTTGTTTGTTAGGGCCCTTTCCTAATGTACCTCCAGGTAAGCCACTGACAACCCGCCATCGATAACCACGCGGCAGGAGGGGAAGGGAGGAGAGAAGGGGCACATAGAGCACCCCACTGGGGCAAGAGAGCAGATGAAAGCCCCTCTCACTAAGCGACAAACACCCAGCAATGATTTTCACATCAGAGAGTTGGCCTCGGCACAGGAGACAAAACAACAGGAGAGATGAACAGAAGGGAAGGGTAAGTAAAAAGAAGAGTTGGCTGACAAGAGGTCAAAATTAAGGTACATTAAAGAGCAGGTTGTGCTGGTTGAATCAGGTATAATGATCTGTTAGGTACTTTAAAGAGCACGTTGTACTGGTTGAATCAGATATAATGATCTGTTAGGTACATTAAAGAGCACGTTGTACTGGTTGAATCAGATATAATGATCTGTTAGATACATTAAAGAGCACGTTGTACTGGTTGAATCAGATATAATGATCTGTTAGGTACATTAAAGAGCACGGTGTTCTGGTTGAATCAGGTATATTTATCAATTTTTCTCTTTCAATGGTTCTAGGAATCTGTGTCCTAATTAGCCCATTAGGCAAGCACAAGGAACATGTCAAGTAATTAGCAAGCTATGCATTGACCGCTTACTCTACGGATGCCTACGAGGACAAAATCCTTATTCCCCACAGACGGGGGAAACATTAAACGGTGGAAGGAGATAGGAGGGGAAAGAATCGTAGTGCGGCACTCAAACGTGTGATAGACAGGAAGAGGATATGGAGGGAGTCAGGTAGCCAGCTCTCCTGTCAGGCTAATTAGACTGACCCCCTATTTCTCTCTCTCACACACACACACACATACACACAAACATATCCCTCTCCCTCTCCCATCCCTTCTGTCATTGCCTTATCTAGAGCCATTTCCAATCCGAGCGGAGGACAAGTTATCTTTGAAATTAATTACACCAATAAGAGGACCTGGCCTGCAGGAGGAATAAACAGAATAATTAGGAAAAGCAATCAAGCTCTTACTAGATGTATCGTTATGGGAACAAAGAAACAATTCAATTTAGAGCACAAAAAGGAGAAGCAAACTAAGAAACAGAAAAGAAGAAAGAGGTAATTTAATTTAAATTGTTTTTTTGTGTTTTTTTTCTCTCTGTTGCAGTGATGGACAAGGACATCTCCATTTCTCATATGCTATTATTGCACTCTGAGGCCTGGGAAAAGCTGATTTCAGGACCATGGATAGCAGGTAGAGAAAGTTTGAATTTCAGGAACCTGGCTAGCTTATAGAATCAGCACCCCCTACAACACACCACATAACTTTCTCTTCTAGGCAATGTTGTGCCATATCCCCACTCTGTGGAGCTAGAACCAGTACCATGGACAGCACCTGCAAACACACCATTTACTGCGTATGAGAACCCTTGATTCCATCCACAACTGGTGGTGCCTGATTGTTTTAGCACCACCTAAGAGAGCATTATACCTTCAAGATCATAATGAATAGGATTATTTTGACAGATCCTAGATCATCCCTCCTACTCTGAGATGCTCTGTGGATACGGCCCTGAGCTTGCATTCACAGGCGGACATCCCAGAGGGAAAAAATAATAACAAAGAAATACACCAATTTGAGTCAAACTGTTTTCAATTACACTCCACACACTGGCAGGCATGGCTATGTTTTATGTGCTCATTGCTAATTACCAATTCTCCTCTTTTTAGGATACAGTGTGATTGGAAACAGCTGGTGGTTGAAAAAAAGGGATCAGAGAAAGAGACACGTTTCAAAAACTGAGGCTTGTTCAACAGTATATTGATATCAGCATGGTATTACGCTACCCCTTGCTAGGATAATATTAGCATTATCAAATATTTATGGTCGGACAAAATTATATTATCGAATCTATCGTGAGACGTGATCAGATTGCACTCTGCCACACACAGGGACATTGAAATAAGCACATTTGAATCATGGTGAAAAAAA